>NC_012871.2:45068377-45109234 GCF_000003195.3 Sorghum bicolor
TTATGCAGTTTGGTCGGAATTGACGAGAGAATTCTTTTGAGCCTAGTTAATTTATGATCGGATAATATTTGTTAAATATAAACGAAAATGCTACGGTGTCGATTTTTCAAAAAAATTTAAAACTAAACAAGGCCTTAATCGTGGTGACTATGTAATACTGTTCACCATCCGTTTTTCCCTCACAGTTTCCTGTTCATCCACAGTAACCCTTCTTTTACCGTTCGATCCAGCCAGCAGCCATCGGATGCTTGCCACGCTTCCGCCGCGCTGCTTGCCGCTGCAGCACCTCGCGTCATGCCGCAATGAGCTCACGCCAGCACAACAATACGTGAAGTACGGAGTATATTTTTACTACTCACAGATCATGAATTCATCATGTAATTATTTACTAAACAAAATGATAGGATCAGTACTATAAAAATGTCTCACCGGTGATTGACACAAGCGAATAATTGCTCATATGCTAGATATAATTATTTACTGAACAAAATAATAGAATTAGTAATAAAAATAATCTGAGAGCAACGAGATGCCCCGATGATTAGCAAATGATACTATTAGTAAAAAATAGTCTAACCATAGATCAAATACCCTATTGATTATCATATGCAAATAATTATCACTGTGCATGGGTCTAGATAAGATTATTTTACGGATTCAAACGATACTATTAATAATAAAAGATACTTGATAATGAGATGCTTCATTTACTTATCATGGTTACGCACACAAGTTTGATAGTGTGTGTTTCTTTTTATTATCCAAATTTAGTAATAAAAATAATAGTAATAAAACTATCTTCACCGCACACTAGACGCCTCTATGATTACTAGAGTTATTGTTACTCCTCACTGGTCCCAACATAATTATTTATATAACTAAAGGATATTGATAGTAATAAAAACTACCCTGATGCACCGATGATTATGAGGCCAGTCTCAATGGATAGTGTTACTGTACGATTTCATATACCAACGCGTCATCAAAATTGAAATGAAACTATCTATAAGGGCACTCTCAATGCTAGAAACTATATGTAGTTTCTATACCTATTAATTTTTATAAACACTATATATAGAAACTATAGTCCCAATGCATAGTTTCTATAGAATATTTTTTATCCAGTCATATTTATTCTCTCTCCATTCTTAGCCACATATCACTTCATGTCTTGGATTTTGTGTAGACATGGTTTCTAACTTAGACCCGGTTTCTATTATTTTTGCTCTCTTTCTTCAATAACTCTCTTGCCACATCAGCAAAATGCTTAGGTGACACTACAATATATCTATATCTATAGAAACCACGATGGTTTCTGTATTTGGAGTGCCCTAAAACAACCACAACAATGAAGCATTTCACTTTGTTGTTTTCAAGGCTAAGCAAAACATTAACTGCTGCAAAATGATTGAATCACATGCAAGATGATGAAACGATTTGGCCCTCAGTGGCGATTTCATCCTGTTTCACCGCGTGGGAAACAACGCCCGCGGGATTTTACCATGGTGAAACTACTTCCTTTTCTCTCCTCTTCGTTTCATGTAAAAAGTGTAGTTTTACTGACATGGCGCTCTAATAAATGTGCATGACATCCTAGTGAAACCTCCACTGAAACTGATCTGAGAGTTATTTTACTCCTCGCTAGTGTAGATGTAATTATTTATAGAATCAAAGACTTCTAATAGTAATAAATACTACCCTGACTAGACACTAAATGTCCCTATGACTATAAGATTTAATTTACTGCACATGAGCCTGTTCGGAATTATTTATAGGCACAAATGATTAAAATAGGAATAAAAAAATCATCATTAGGAGATTGGACACCTAAGGTGAAAAGCAACGCCAAATTTACTGCACACACATGCTTGTCCGAAATTATTTATACAAGCAAACGATAGTAGCAGTAATAAAAATCAGTATATGGGGATTGGACACTTTGGTAAATAGCAGCACCAAATCATTTATTGGAACAAATGATAACAGTAGTAATAAAAAAAATCATCGTTTGAAGATCGGACACCATGGAAAATAGCAGTATGAAATTTACTGTGCATGAGCCTGTTTGTAATTATTTATCGGAGTGAATGATAATATTAATAATAAAAAAACATTATCCAGGGGATCAGACACCTGGATAAATAGTAGTGCCAAATTTACTGCAAACGAGTGTATCCAGAATTATTTATCGGAGCAAATACCATCATTTAGAGATGGGACACCACGATAAATAGCAGCGTCAAATTTACTGCTTGTAAGCCTATCTATAAGGCCAGTCTCAATGCATAGTTTCATGACACAGTTACCAAGACTATAAACTAGGTAACCGAGCCACAAGAGTTTCATGGGGATGAAACTCCTCTCTCATATGATGAAACTCCTTCATTTAATGACCCTGCCAAGTCAGCAATTTTGCTTATGTGACAACCTATTTAATGTGCATGACACTCTCATGAAACATGCATTGAGACTGGCCTAATTATTTATCGGAGCAAATGATAATAGCAGTAATAAAAGAACGTAATTCGAAGAAGTTACACTCTGGTAAATAGCAACACCAAATTTATTGTGTATGAGTCTATCCAAAATTATTTATCAGAGTAAATGATAATAGTAGTAATAAAAAAATCATTCCAAGATCGGATACTACAACAAATAGCAGCGCCAAATTATCTCTGCACGAACGTGTCCAGAATTAGTTATGGAAACTAATTTTACCAAGCATTGACCTCATCAAAATTATTTATCCAAGCAAATAATAATAATACTAATACACCTTTTTTATTGAATTATTGTCCACATTCATTTCAGATTTGGAGCGGTTTTGAACGCTCTTTAGGTCAGTCTTAATGGAGAGTTTCATGATGTTGTTTTCAAGACTGTTATGTCATGTAAAATGAAATAAAACTTAGATGAAACATCCACTTTCAGTAGAGAGTTTCATTTTATAGTTTTACTAGGTAGCATGTCCGTGCGTTGCTACGGGATAGTAAACAGTATGTACTAGATCACACAATAAGATAATATTTTTGTAACATTAATGTATACTACAAGAGTTTATAAAATTAACACAGTTATAGAGAGCACAACGTCGCAGGCTCACAAACTCTACTTTATAGACCTTTCCATGATGCAACTAAGATAATATTGATGTCGTGGGCGGTACATAGTGAGTATATCATACTTTATTTTAAGGTTTTGTTAGAGATTTTTAAGTTTTACAAAACTTTTAAGATACATAGTATTATTCATGTGAAATTATTTATATATATTTGAACTTATATACATGAAAATATTGAGCAGTGGCAGAGGTAGATATGTGGTGAGCCTTGGCGGCCGCCTTACCAAAAAAACAAATAATATAGAGTATTTGATACGTACATGAAATGGACATATACTTATACACTCGTACGGCGGAGGGATAGAAAGCTAGATACGCCTGAATGTGTGACGGACTCCGTTCCACTTGATGGGCCTCATCAGTGTCCTCGATTACCACCAGACACGAAGGGAAAGGGAAGCTAGCCTAGGCCTCCTCTCCGTATTCTGATCTGATTGATCAATGTAGTGTCACGGTGGTTCCTGGACCGTGGACGGCGGACCGTGGCGTCAGCACGAGAAGCCGAGAACTCAACACGTGGCCGACAGACGCCGGCGCGAGTCCGCACCTCCGCTCCACCTAGCGCCGTCAAGTCTGGAACTGCTTCAACTGCATGACGGCACCAAAGAAGAGCAGATAGTGATGAAAGGATTTTTTAATTCAGAAATTAGAATTCTAAACAGTCTATCTTTGAGTATTATTTAATTTGACAACATTGTTTGCCTTTTTTGTCTTGCAGCTATTTGATCATGGTTGTCAGCAACTGACCAAAGACGACGGACGATATGTCATTGGTAGCATCATCTAATCGAACACAGTAAGTGTAATTCCACCAAGAGTCCGTGAAAATGCATGGCAAGTAATATAACAGATGCCAATTGAAAATACCTAGGAACAACAACAAATATGGAGATAGTGAGATCTCATTTGTGCAAAAAAATTTGAATTAATATGAGTTCGTAAAATAATATTACCTCGTTTATGGCGTTAGGACCTCCTTATATACAATATTTTTCATGAAAGTTTCATCCGTTGTTGGGGTCTTCTTATCCTTATATTTTTTATTTAACACATTCTTATAGTTTTTTTCTATGGTATTCTTTTTAGCATTTTTCTTCTCCATCTTTTTGGCCTCCTTATCTTGTGCCATTGCATCAAGTGGTAGGACAAGGATCTTAATATTCATATAGAAACAAACTAATTTTGCCTGCAAGCTTGCATTAGTAGCATTCAGGCTCAATACTTGCAGGTGCTGTCCTAAAATAACATTGAAAGCAACTTGACTGTCCTAATTATGCTGAAAACAATATGAATACTATACACAATTTGTACACCTTAAAGCACATTGATTAACATGAATAACCTAGGAAGCATCATATGCTGAAAATAACATGAATAGCAACTTGACTGTCTAAAATACAAGCCATCATGTTGTTTACTTCAATAAGAAAATTCAGGTTCAGATCAATAAGAAGTTATAGGTGCTGTCACAACATTTTCTATCTAACATCCAGAAGCGTATGATTCACACATAAAACAGGAGCAGTTATCTAGAAGTAACAAATCACTACCAATTTAAAATTGTTGCATCCTCTCCGACATGAGAACCAAGTAACAAAGCAGATATTTTCTGAACAAATATACAGAGAGATAGGGAAGGAGAGGGGAGCAAGAGAAGGACATGGACCAGTTCCAGAGGCCGGTGTAGGAGTCGCTAGCGTCGCGTACAGCTTGGCGAGGTCATCCAGCGACGGTTCCTTAGCCTACATGAATAGATCAACATAGGCCATGACAAATTAGCTCGGATCTCAGACAAATTAAAAGAAAAGACAACCTATTGTAGCTTAAAAGATTACTATGAGACCACACACTCAACCTGAATTAAACTTGTAAAAGAGACACTATATTGAAGTTCAAGCATCTCTTCTTATATTCTATCAATCTTTACGCTAAGGATATGAAAAGGTTCATATGTGCACATCAAATAGACAATATGTTAACATATTCTCGTAGGCTCCCAAAATAAAAAAATAATAGTTAAGCTCTTAAAAGGGGTTCCCATTCAGTTCTTAATCTCATATTAATTACCTTGTGTTTCTCATCCTACAGTTTCTTCTAAAAACATGTGCAAAATATGCAAAACCCTCGATAGACAAGGATACGACTACCCCATATTCAGTTAAGCGGTATGAGATCGGCATGAATTTGAAGGACTTGCAACTGTTAAATCTATAGGAATTTGAGCTGAAGCAAAAATAATCTGAATTCTATATAGAAGCTAACTGATAAATAAAGGAACACATGTATCTTTCATCTATTCATGAATAAAGCTAATTTATCATGATAGAACTTGGGATGCATCAAGGTTAACGCAACATACTGTCTCCCAATAAATAGTACATAAACAATTGAAGCGAGTAAAAAACATTTTACTCAGAAATCTAGAGTTATGGACACATAGAAATTGTGAAGCAACAATGACGCAGCCTCTGGATAGAAGAACAATCCTTGGAAACAAGACATGTCTACCACACACGAAGAATTTCCTCAATTTATTCAGTAAAAATATTTTAGGAATGAGAACCAAGTATCATTCAGTTTATCTCTAGTTATAGCATGACAGGCATATAATATTTTTGGCAAAGCACATCACTAACAGAATCACTCCACCAGCAGATTAGTGCAACAGCTATCCAGTTTTCCATTGATTATAGCTGAAATTGGACTGCAATCACCAAAAATAGAACTGCTAGTTTCTAAACTGAACTGCAATCAAACTAAGCACAATGCACACTATATCAGTTTAGAAACAATCTAAATCTGCCATGAGCTGGCAGTAGTAGCATTCAGGTACACTGCACACTTTCAGTTTAGAAACAAACTAACAATATTTGCAGGTGCAGGCACTCTCTCCCTCGGCAGGAACCAATTAGGAATAGTTAACAAGGACTAACTAATCACTATCAAAGTAAAACTGATGCATCCAAATAACAAAGTAGAGATTTTCTGAAAAAAATATGCAGAGACAGGGAAGGAGAGGGGAGCAAGGGAAGACCAGTTTCAGCTGGAGACTCTTGCTGCTGATGAGACGCCAGTAGCTTCTCTTTTGTTGCTTCACCTACTGAGTTCTTATCTATGATATTTCATCTCATTACCTTGCCTTTGCCTGTTTGCCCACCCATAGTTGTTGAGATGGATTGAGAAGACAACAATCGCATAGGAGCAGTTGAACAGAAACTCAAAGTGCAAACTCTAACAAACAAAACACCACAACTTCATGTTCTTCAAACTTTTAGCAGGGCAGCACACATCCCCAACTCCTGATATGAAAATCAATTCACCGTGTTAGCAACAGAGTGACAAAAGATTAAAAGGCTTTGGAAGAAAAGCTGATTGCAGAGCATGCAATCCAACAAAAATAAAAGAAATGAACAAGAAAACACTAATCCACCATGAGCAAGACATCAGAAAACGAGATCAAAATAAAGAGATGCCTTTCCAAGATCTGTGGCCAAGATATCACATCGCAGGCTCCTAAGCTGTCAAAATTATTTTTTTCTTATTTGATAACAACCACAACTGATGAAAGATTAGGGGTAAATGAATAGGCATGAATCTGCAGTCCTTGGGGACGAACACTACAAGATCGTGCACTGGTTCACCAGATCGTGCGCTGGTTCACCACGAGCGGGTTGCGGCGTTGGTTCACTAGATCGTAGTAGTATTTTACACAAAGCACTGAGACAGTTGTTATTGACGGATCCAAGAAGTTAGGGGAGGGGGAAAATAGAAGGGGGAGTCGACGGATCCAAGAAGTTAGGGGAGGGGGAAAATGGAAGGGGGAGTCGTGCGCTTGCCATACCACGGTTGCCACCGGCGGCCTCGGACGCTCGTGGCGTTGGTCCCGACTGCGCTCTCGTCCAGGGAGGTGGTGGTGGTCCTGACAGCGATCTCGTCCAGGGATGTGGCGGCGGTCACAACGTGCTCGTGGCGGCGGTTGCGACGGCGCTCGTGGTGGCGGTTGCGACGACGCTCATGGCGGTGGTTGCGACGGCGCTCGATAGCTCGCGGCCGCGGCCGAGATTGGACGTCCAGGGAGGGGATCGGGCCATGGGATTGCGGGGAATCACGGGGATGAGGGCGCGCCTCTTGCGAATCTGAGGGGAGAATGCTTTTGTTGCGGATCGTAGGAGGACGGGGCACGGTAGAGAAGGGGTAGCAGATCGCAATCATCGATGTTTCCAAAAACGGGGACGCGGACGCATGGGAGAGGCAGACGGACGAAGGCAAAACCGCACCAAAAGTTGTCTATTTTTTAGTCTTTTTAGTTGTATAGGAGATAGACATTTCATTTCAAGACTCATAAGGCCAAGAGAGTTTCATCTAGATAAAACTTATTTTTCTCTCCTCTTAAATACACTATCATATCATAAAAAAAATCTATGTAACAACCTATTTAATATGAATAAAACATAAAACTTCCATTAAGACTGGCATCGTGGCGCGTGTGGACAGGGGTTTGTGCCTCATTACCTGCATGCATGCATGCAACAGCTCCGACAGTTAAAACACCTCACTTTTAAATGCCTCGGGTTCATTTGATTTACTCGCCACAGATGCTAATGAATACGGTGGTGGGCTATGAATATTAGGGTGTAGAATATTATTCTATACCAATCTGTTATACTGAACAAAATTCAGTATTATTCAGTATTCGCGTTTCAGTATTGTTCAGTATTTCATGGTCCTAGGTGTAGTACTGGATAATACTGAACATTGTTCAGTACTGCTCAGTATTTTTTCTGCTCAGTTTTGACTTGCGGTGTAGAATAATATTCTACATCTAGGGTGTATAATAGCGCTACCATATATATATATATATATATATATATATATATATATATATATATATATATATATATATATATATATATATATATGGTATCCGATTCAAATTTCCAACCTATAGTCCTACGCAGAAAAAAAAAAGAGAAGACTCGGAGTCTCGGACACTCTCGGTCTCGGGTGTGCTTGAAGTCGGTGGTAATAGTCATTCAAATTTCAAACGCGGACGCGGGTAGGCTGTTTCTGTTTTGGTTGTGATGAGCTGTCCGTGGCTCCGCGTCAGCGTCGAACACACGGCACCCACAACCACAAACAAAACAGCAAAGAGTGCGGAAGGGCGGAGCCCTCGGATCCGCGTGACGCCCACGCCAACTAAAATCTGCACCGTCCACGCATCCATCCCTCTAAACAGATCTGCCCGACGCCGCCAGGCGCCCGCCCGCAGAGCAGCTCTTGCAAAATTTCACCTTCCCTCTCCCTTTCTCTGGTTCTCTCCTCTCGGCGCGCGCGCAACAAGAAGCGGAAAGCTCATGGCGGCGGCGATCGCCACCAGGAAGCGCCCGGCGCTCGACGACGGTCCCTGCCTCCCGGCGGCCAAGAAGCGTTCGCGGTACGTCTTCGGCTCCATCTACGACTACAAGAAGCTCGGAGTGCTCGGGGAGGGCACGTACGGCAAGGTGGTGCGGGCGTGCCACCGGCCCACGGGCGAGATGGTTGCCGTCAAGTGGGTCCGCGCCACCCGTGGCGGCGGCGGCGAAGGCACCCGCGCGGCCCTCCGCGAGGCAGGCTGCCTGGCCGCCTGCCGTGGCGCCCCCTCGGTGGTGCAGATCCGCGACGTGGCCGCCGACGAGGCCTCCGGGGACCTCTTCATCGTCACGGAGCTCGTCGACGGCCCGACCCTCCGCGGCCGGCTCAACCGCACGGGCCGTTTCCCGGAGGCCACGGCGCGCGCTGCCATGCGCCAGCTCCTGCACGGCGTCGCGTGGGTCACCGCGCGGGGGCGCTCCACCGCGACGTCAAGCCGGAGAACGTGCTCGTCGGCCCCGGTGGCGCGCTCAAGATCTGCGACTTCGGGTCGGCCACGCCTGTGCGCCCGCCGTACGACCCCGAGGACCGCGTGGGCACCTTGTGGTACCTCGCGCCGGAGATGCTCAAGGGCAGCCGCTGCTACGGCCCGCCGGTCGATATGTGGGCTCTCGGCTGCGTCATGCTAGAGCTGCTCACCGGGGAGCCCATGTTCCTTGGCGTCGAAACAAAGGACGACCTGCTCGTGGAGGTGTCCCAGCTGCGGCACAAGATGGACTCGGACGGGATGGCGGCGTTCAAGGGCCTGCCACCGGACCTGTCCAAGGCTGCCGGCGAGCTCTTGTGTGGGTTGCTTTGCTTCGACGAGGGCAAGAGGCTCACTGCAGCACAAGCGCTCAACCACCGCTGGTTCTCGGAGTCGGAGGAGGCAGAATCCATGGGACTCCTGACTGAGGATGCCTCAGAGGAAGCAGAGTCGCTGGGTCCAGAGGATACCTGATCTGAATTCTGATCAAGAGCAGACAAACGGAGAGCAGTGTTATTTAGGACAAAATGACTACTTTAATCTTATGCTATATTATTATTCATTCATGTGTAGCTTCATTGCTAATGTACAGTAGTAGCAAATTGCAATGCGTTGCTGTCTTATGTAATTATTATTAGTTGCTGGAGACAATCCATTGTTGATCATCATCTGATCAAATTGAAACAATTTAACATGGATCTTGTTGCCATTAATTAAGCTATAATATGTGATGATTATGTATTCCCTGCTTCATTTTTCTGCAATTCTGCAACCGTTGAAATTCGACATCACAAAACTGCTCAGGTTCTGTTTGATGCAACTACATTGGAGAATTGGACATTGCATGCCATGTCCGGCTGACATTTTCGTGATTAACTGAGCTAGTTTGTATAAAGCATGTCGTTCCCTTTTAGTTCTCAGGAACCTCTTTTCAAGACAAGAATGGACTCTGGTTTCATGGCAATTCAAAACATAATCAAGATTCTCCTCAGAATCTTCCTTTTTAGACAAGAATGGACTTTGGTTTCATGACAATTCTTGGCAAATGCTTGCTTTATCACAATTTGGTGTAGTAGACCACATTTGGCAACCGTTGATTGTGGCAACTATTGGCAAGATTCACTTATTAGAAGTTTAGAACTCTAACATTATCATAAGTACGGAAGACTCAAGCTCCATGATCTAGATATATCACAAATCCCACTCTTGATTATGTAGTATATATGTAGAATCACATGCCAAATTGTTTACACCACCATCTAGAAGCTTTAAATGGTCAGAATTAGTTGAGTTGCCATTCCTTGGATTATCCCCCAAATGGAAGGTATTAAATCTACAGAGACCAACTGTACATTACAATCAACTAGCAGCAATATTTTTTTTTTTACACAAGGTTTCTCATGGAGTTATTGCATATTCCAGCGATGTTTGTTACTTCGCCTGATGCTGGTTACCAGCACGGCAGCACCTGATACATTCCTTCTCGCACGGTTCTGCTAACCTGCTCACACAGAAAGAAAGGGGATTGTCAAGGCCTTGTTTACTTCCACCAAAATACCCAAAATTTTTCAAGATTCTCCGTCACATCGAATCTTTAGACGCATGCATGGAGTATTAAATATAGACGAAAATAAAAACTAATTGCACAGTTTGATCGAAATGTACGAGACGAATCTTTTGAGCCTAGTTATTCCATGGTTGGACAATAATTATCACAAACAAACGAAAGTGCTACAGTGTCGCGGAATTTGTCTCTTCACCAACTAAACACGGCCCAAATAACAATTTGCGTCAGTGCTGTCAAGTAATACTCAGTACAGAAAGGATATTTGTAATCATTTCAAGACGCAACTGCAATTGCATGTATTTTCTTCTCAATTTTAGCAGGAGATGTTGAGATAAAATTGGCATATCCTGGGACCCTAATTGTCATAGTCTAGCTGCCGTGTGGGCCCAAGCCAGGCTGTCAGGTGGAGTTTCAGCTACAAAAGGGAACCGAGAAGACAACCAGAAGATAGAATCCCAACCCCTAGCTACTGTTCTTCTTCCTCAAGTCTCTCTCTCTCTCTCTCTCTGTACCGGGTTTCCCCTTCTATCGATCTTCTCCAACCCTATAGTGCTTCTCTGCTCCGATTCCCGTTGCTTGCTGAACTCCAGACCTTCCTCTCCCTGAGGTCTTGCACCCTTAGGCCTTGTTCGGATGTAGTCGGATTCGTATCAATCCACATGTGTTGGGGTGGATTGGAGCGGAACTTGAACTAAATTCCACCGCAATCCACTCCAACACATGTAGATTGAGGTGAATCCGACAACATCCAAACAAGGCCTTAAACACTTGTTGACCCGAGAACGCGCCATCAGCCCATCACACAAGCATGTCACGTGCCATCACAAAGGACTCCTTGCATCAGCCCATCACACAAGCATGTGAAGGGCATCCTGACCCTGAGCTCTACCCCCGCCCCCCCTCATCCTCCCATCCTTGCTTCAGTACTTCTGTGGCGCTTATCGTCTGTGCAAACTAGTCTCCTAGATCTCTTGAGTTTTCTTTCCGCCTCACACCATGCACTTTCTGCTGCACTTTCAGGGTGAAGCTGCACATATTCTTATCAAATTTTGGTTGTAGACAGCTTAGCATATATCATAATTTAGCACTTGAATTGAGTAGATGTTGATTATGGAATTGAGACCCCCCTAGTTTAAGGCACGCTTTGCCAGTAGCCCCATGGAGACAAGAGGAGGACAACAAATGAAATTGGGTAAATAGGGCAAAGGGGAAAAAAAAAGGTAAAAGTATATAATTATTTCATAGATGCAACTCGATGCACTCAATCGGTTGTGGCCCAACTTTTCCAGTTAGGGGGCAAAACTCTTACAACATCCATGCGAAAATACAATTCCAACCTAGTTTTACAATGTCAAAACTGACCTAGACAGTTCTGAAAAACAACCTGCGGTTGTGCAACTACCCAAAAAAACTATAAATATCTCATTCGGACTCCAAAATAGACTTCTATACGCGCATTTCAATCTTTCGCAATGGTGAAGTCCAATTCATAAGTTGACAAAGTTTGCAAAACCGGTCTGTTTTCCCAGAATCAGACCAGGTTAGCCAATTTTGGGTGTGAACATACTTGATCAACAATGTCATCCTGCAAAGAACATAATTAATTTTCAAGATACTTTGTTCATGGAAAATTTCAAAATCTCAGCTTGTTGCATTAGGTCACATCATGAGAAGATCTAAGAAAATGGCCATCCGCATCAATGCATGTGGCTGCATAACTTCAAAGAACTTGTAGCCCTTCACATGCATAGAGTTAAATCCACAACTACAACTTCAAAAGAACATGTAATCTTCTCCTGGCTTAACACCTTTTTAGAATAAAAACACTTCTTCAGCCAGTTTTTTTGCCTCTTCATAGAAACTCTTGTGGGGGTTTCTCTCTCCACATTTTCTTGTTTTTTATTTAATAGATAGAGAAGTGGTAGTGTGCAAGCATCCACACTACTCCCTCAACCCTCCATTCCAAATTATAAGATGTTTTGGCTTTTTAGGTAAATAACTTTTGCTATGTACTTAGATATATGCTATCTCTAGATACATGGTAATTGATAAAAGCATATATTTAGAAAAAGCCAAAACATCTTATAAGTTTGTAATGGAGGGAGTATATTCTTCTATGTTAGATTAAATTTCAGGGAACAAAGTTCCCTCTGCTAAATTATCCTAACATCCCATGGTGGGATTACACTTGCATGGTATATATTATGCAGGAAAAGGTGCACTATCTGAGGGAAAAATAATCAAACTATTAAAAATTTTCCACATGTTTATGGTACAGGAATAATGGGACATTAGTATTTACCACTTGCAACATCAGATGCCTCAGCAAGCCTTGTTATTGCACCAACTAGAGACCGCTCTTGATCCTGAAGGCATTCTGAGTTAGACAAAACTGAAAATTTCCTGACTTGATCAAGAGGAGAGACGTCCCCTTGACTTCAGTCTTAAAGAAGGGGCCCCACTGAACCCGGAACAGGCAGGAACCTCACGCGCGCACGCTTCTTTGGCGGCCGCGGACCCATCTACGCAGTTTCAACAGGGAGGTGGGCACACAACCATGCAGTGATAAGATAGTTTGTACAATCAGACTTACTTGCAATGCTTTCTTTGCCCACTCTACTTCCAGGGGATCAGGATTGGTAACGCTAAAAATTTTCTTTACCTGCATGAGCAGATGCAATATTAAAATTAAAATTACAAAGCTCAAGATCTGCAGTGTTTCTAATCAGAAAAAAAAATTGGGGACGTTCATTCGAACTAACCACTTTTATCAGGCTCCCAGTATGAAATATATTGATATTGTTGTAACTTCTTGTCTCATCAACATTTTGTGGAGGTAGAAAATCCTTCTTGGATACATTCTTTTGGAAACTTATTCTTCTTCCAGGAACAGGCTTCGGCCCACCATGGCTAGTGGACTTCCCAGCACCACGAGTTTGAGCACCGTGACTTTGTAAATACATCACAGGGTCTATCCCAGACCCATCCTCTTGCCATCTTATATCTTCCTGTCCCATCTTTTCTTGAGAAAAAAAAGCAGTGGTTTAGCACAATTCCATCAGATAATAAGTCTTCTTATTTTGTAATTTATGCTTCTTCTCAGAATGAATAATAGGTCTTCTTTTAAATAACATGAGTACAAAACAACAAACATTTCAGATACCGAGCATAGTTAATACAGACAAGTCAATTTGAAAGCAGTAAGAGCAGGTATAATAATGGGCTTATAGCCAAGCTAATGCTAATGTGGAGAAGAGAGACGATAGCTTGGCTCTCATGCAAGCACTAAGCTAGGTACGAATGCACAGGCAGTGGTGGGCCCAAATAGCAAGTGTTGTGTGGAGGAACAGGAAAGAGAAGCTGTCTTAGAGACAAGTATGAGACAACTATTTGTATAACTTGGCTCTTATCACTTGGCTTATAGTCAAGCACTTGGCTCTATTATTGACCTTGCTCTAACATCTCTGGGACATCTCAACACGTTCTCCAAGAAAAATTGTCCAGAACTAAATGGATGGATTTAATATGCATTATCATGATATGCCTCTTGTCTAAAAGTTTCCAGATTCCAAGTGTGTTAATGAATTGAGTAGCAATGACTAAACATATAAAAACAGCACACTACTCCAAACCAGTTTCCATGTGCTGCCAACGATGTTACTCTATCTATATAACTAGAAGGATACCCTGCATGTTGCTGCGGGATTTTCTTAGAAATAAAACTGTTGGATGTATGAGTTAGACCTATATATGTTCTTGCTTCGGTTATTATCAAAATCTGGCAAGTCAATAAAATTAAAAGAATTAGATATAATTATTTTTGAACGCAACAGCCGGATGTTTGCCTATCAATTAAGAGGGAGAGTTATATTTACAGGAAGTGGAAAACTCATAAGCACACCCAAACATAGCTGGGGAGCCCAAACAAAGGAGCCAATCGAGCCACTACAGATTTTGCAGACAGTGCACCCTTTTGTGTGTTTCCATGCTTTCTTTGATCATCCCCGCAATTTGTATGGTTGTGGCGTGATTATTCTCGAAAATCCTGCAGTTACGCTTGAAGGGATAAGCCTGAGTGTGGTTGTGTTAGATTCAGAGAGCTCTCACTTTAGTTGTAGAGGTTGTCAGGGCTGATCACAGCCATTCTATCTTCTAGCACTTTAGTTGTTGAAATTGCACTTTAGTTATTTTGCTTTTAGCTGTAATCTGTACTGTTTTCCCTATATATGGAGCAACCAGCAGATGCCTTAAGCACTGGCAGCCAATACTAAATTTCTCAATTGTGGTTTGTAGTCTATCAACGCTCTTTCCAAGGTTCAACGATGTACAGGAACTTGGGGTCTTTGGGGATTGAATGTGTTACATGTATATATCTGTTGTGTATTTTACCACTATTGAAAGGGCTTTTGTCCATATTGTGTACAGACCTTACCTTTCCCGTTGGGGACTAGAATACAAGCTAAGTTGCTATTTTTCTGACATGGTATCAGGCTCTAGAGTCTAGATCCACCCACAGTTGACAGCCGCTGTCACCGTCCAGCCGACTTCCCGGCAAACAACTACTCTTCCCCACCCATCTCCCTCCCCTTTTCTGCCTCCGCAGGTTCAGCGGGCTCTGCCAGCAGCTACCGTCACTTGCCGTGCATGCCTTGCCTGCGGTTGCCACCTCCGCTGGCCATGCCCTTGCCTGCGGGTTCCACCACTGCTGGTCGTATGAGCCCCGCCCCGCCCTTCCGCGGCTGCCATCGCCGGCCGCTCGCATCTCACCCACGACCCCTTACCTGCTCATCGTATCCCCGTATCTACATTCTGCCTTGGCGGAAGCCTGGTCTGGTGGGTACCTTCTGCATGCTTTGCTCTTGCACCTGTGAGGTACTTTGCTATTGAGCCTATGAAGTTCCAAAATAAGAAGAAAAAGAGAGTGCGAGCTCATAGTCTTCATGGCATCCTCCATTTGTCCCGGTGTTGTCCCCGTTCCTCAGTTATATGCCTGGTCATCTTCAATGGCACTAATTGAGGTGTGTTTGTCTTCCACATGGAGGTTCACATAGGTGCTCATCAGCTTTGGGGAATCTCATGGGTGAGCAGACATGTCCTGCTCTCCCAACACCACCCACCTACCCACCGGATGTTGATGATGATGATGCTAAGAGTGTTTTCCTTGGGGCGTTTAAAGCTGAGATGAAAGGATACCAATCTTAGCCCAGTGTCTATGAGACTTGGCTGCACGAGGAGGCCTGTGCCAAAGCTCTCCTGCTTGCGAGCACAGAGATCGACCTCTCCATGTCTCTCAGGGGCCTCACTGCTTGCCACCTGATGTGGGCTCACCTCCGTTGTAGTTATGAGATTCGTAAAGAGGCGATATACCTTGCTGTCGTTGAGGAGCCTCAGGCGCTTCGTCAGCTAGACTCTACCATTGAGGAACTTGCCGGTGTTGTGAGCACCACTAGAGCTAGGGAGAGACACTTAGTCTTCACGAGTTCCTTTATCGGCTTTGTCCTGACTTCAAGACTATTCGAGCGCAATTGTTGACTTGTCCTCCATGCCCATCGCTTGCCGAAGGGATACTTGAGCTATGAGCCAAGACACGCCTTCATGCTGCTAGTGTAAGCAGTGCTCAATAGCAGCCATCTATGCTAGTTGCCATGCCCTCCCACAATGAGCGGGCTTACCAAAAGAAGAAGCGCGACCGGAAGGGCCAAGGCCCACGCTCTTCTCCATGCTCGAGTGGCTCTTATACTTTATAGGCCCCTCGTTCAATATCTGGCACCGAGCAAGAGATCCTCACCCTATTTCGCCATCTTACTGCCGCAGCATAGACCTCGACGCACTTCCTCGACGCACTTGGACTACTGCTCATGCTTCTGGTTCTACTCTTACTCCTCATCTAGGTATATCATCCAAGTGGTTCCTTGACTCCGGTGTTTTTTTCATATGACTTCTGATTTGACTCATTTATCTTCGATGTCACCTCCCAATTCGCCTTTTGGTGCTCAATCACTAATGGCACATCTCTTCATGTTGTTGGACATGGCATTCTTTCTACTTTAGCTTTTCATGTTCCTTATGTTTCACAAATTCCTAAGCTCACTATGTAGTTGATGTCTGTTGATAACGGATATCGTATCATTCTTGAAGTTGACCCTAGCTGTGTTCACAATCTTTGTGTAGGCCTTCTAGTGGGGGATTGGGCCTGGGCATCATGATTCTTAGGGTATTTGGGAGCTTGATTGATTGCATCTCCCTTCGCCCACTTTGTCCATCCAGTCGTTGTCCAATTCTCATGCCTTCGCGTCACCTACATCATCTACCACTACTTTTGCGTAGTGGCATCATCATCTAGGTCATCTATCAGGTTCTAAACTACTCTCTCCATTCATTTATCTCCTTTATGTAAGCAAAAAGTTTTTTTTCAAAAATCTCCTTCATATTAGCTTAGAATTTGACTGCATTTATTACCCCTTTGCTCCTCATTGGCTACCACTTGCCTACATTTATTGCCTCTTTGCTACTTATTGGATGTTCCTTGCCTGTGACTCCTCGTATACGCTCAGCCCGCGGTGGTTAAATGCAAACTGAGTGCTTTTGCTCTGCTCCTTGGTCACTACGTCGAAGGCTAAAATGATGGAGATAAATGAATGGAGTATCCACTTTAGTTGGTAGCAGTAAGTTAGGACATGTTTTCTAGTGACAGTGCTCTCCATTGTATAGGTTGCAAGCTTGGAAAACAGCTGTGATTTTCCTATCCTTCCGATGACCGGTGAGTTTGTATCCCAATGCCCTTTGATCTTGTTCATTCTAATGTATAGGGTCATGTTCCTTTTGTGTCCAAGGACGTCATTGATATTATGTATTCTTTATTGATGGTTATTTGAGATTCACTTGGATTTATTTTATATCTTCTCATGGAGAGTTTCTCTCTATTTACTAGCAATTTGCCACCATGATTCGTACTCATTCAATTCTCCCATTCATGCTTTTCATGCTAACTCTTCTGGTGAATACATTTCTTCTGCTCATTGTCATTACCTTGTTGATCTGGGTACTCTTGCTCATCTCCATTCATGCTTTCGTGCTAACTCTTCTGGTGAATACATTCCTTCTGCTCATTGTCGTTGCCTTGCTGATCTGGATACTGTTGCTCATTTTTCTTGTCCTGGTGCTAATGCTCAGAATAGGATCGATGAGCCTAAGCATTGTCACATTCTTGAGACTGCTTGTGCCCTTCTGATCTCAACTAATCTTGCTCCTCATTTTTGGGCTAAGGCTGTCCCTACAGTTTTCTTCCTCATAAATCAATAACCATCTTTTGCTCTTCAGGGATGCACTCCCTACAAGCGTCTCTTTGGCACCCCACTACCCTATAACCATCTTCGCTGCTCTGCTGTGTCTGCATGTACTTCTCCCACCTTGTGAGCGCACCAAGTTAACTGCCAGTTAGTTGAGTGTGTCTTCCTTGAGTATAGTACATAACATAAGGGCTATCCCATTAGATGAGGATCTCTCAGGAATGTCACATATCGTTGCTATTATCCTCGCCTTCCCACTAGTTCGTCCAGCATAGCTGGTGAGTCCCATTTGTTCCACACCTCAACCAACTGGTCTTCTCCATCTACCCATCTTCCCATACTACTCTACTTCTCCCACCTTCCTGTCGTCATTCCACCTCCATATCCTGTTACTCCACCTCTACCTGCCCCTCCCCTTCCGGTTGTTCCACCGCCACCTCCGGTGTTCCCACCACCAGCTCCACCACTTGACTCTTCTCTGTTTTCCTTGGACCCCTCTAGGGCCTTCTCCTAGATATGATCTTCGGGATCATAGTACCATTCATCCTCCCGACTGTCATGGCTTCACTTCTGCTACTCTTGTTGAGCATACAACTTATCAGAAGGCTGCTGCACACTAGGAGCAGCAACATATTATGGATGAGATTGTTGTTTTGGAGCACAAACTAGCGCTTGGGACCTAGTTCCCTTGCCACCCAACATCACTCCAATTACTTGCAAGTGGCTCTATAAGGCCAATGCTCGCTCCAATGGTTGTTTCAGTGCTATAAGGCTTGTTTTGTGGCACAAGGTTTCCGGCAAGAGCAAGGTCGTGACGTGGCTATGATGAGACTTTTGCTCTAGTGGCTCACATGACCACCGTTTGGACTCTCCTTGTTGCTTCTGTTTGGCAGTAGTCCATCTCTAAACTAGATGTCAAGAATGCCTTTCTCAATGGAACTCTGGGAGGTGTACATGCAGCCACCTACAGGTACTCTATCCCTCGTGGCATGGTCTGTTCGGTTGTGTCGTTCTCTTTATAGTCTCAAAGAGAGTCCTCGGGCTTGGGTTTGAGCACTTCCCCTCTGGTGTAACTAACGCTAGCTTCAAGCCCAGTAACCATGACCCTAACCCTGCTCTCTTTGTTCACACCTCTTCTTGTGGTCGCACTCTTCTTCTTCTCTATGTCGATGACATGCTCATCACAAGTGATGACCCTCAATTCATTGACTTAGTGAAGAAGTGCCTCAGTGAAAAATTCCTAATGTCTTATTTGAAAAATTCCCAATGTTTAATTTGGGTCCTCTTCGTTACTTTCTTGGCATTGAGGTCACTTCCACATAAGATGGTATCTACCTCTCCCAAGAAAAGTACATACATGACTATTTCTTGTGTTGCTCTCATTAATCACAACAATGTTGATACACCTATGGAGCTCGGTCTTTACTTGTGTCCCACTAATGGTGGGTCTCTTCACAATCCCACTTGCTACCATCACCTCGTTGGGAGTCTTGACTATCTTAGGATCACCCATCCAGACATCTCCCATTCTATCCATATCTTGAGTCAGTTTGACCCTGCTCGTCCATTGCTCACCTTCTTCGTGTTCTACGATATCTTCGTGACACCACCTCTCATTGCTTGTTCTTTCCTCGCACTAGCTCCCCTCGGCTACAAGTGTACTCTGATGCCACTTGGGCTAGTGATCACTATGATCATCGTTCTTTGTCAGCCTATTGTGTTTTCCTTGGCTCTTCCTTAATTTCCTAGAAAACAAAAAAAGCATATTCTTGTTTCCTGTTCGAGTGTTGAGGCTGAGCTACGTGCTATGGCGGCTGTCAATGCTGAGGTGACTTGGCTATAGTGGTTACTTGAGGATTTTGGTGTGTCGGGTACTGGACCAACTCCTCTTTCTTTGACAGCACCAGTGTGATCAGTATTGTTAGGGCCCGGCCTACCCTATGGGCATCCCCATAGGGCTCAAACGCCGCTCCCTATGTGCGGTCGTAGTGGCGAGATGATGGAAGCGTGTTAGTGGGGGCAGAAGAGATCCTAAACGCAGCGCCAACATTTTCGTCGAGGCAAAAGGGTCGACCCCCACTCGCAGGAATCGTAGCCATGACAAAATGGTGGTTCCTTTTTGTAGAGCCAAGGGATGGCAAGCTCAGGGTCTGCCCTATTCGCTCTGGCAAAAAGGGCAAAATGACTAGCGTGTCATTTCGCACAGACAAGATGGTAGTCTCAACCAATTTTTTTCGATTGGCTTATAGTTCCTAATCAGTCTGGTACCAATTAGGACGATCAGGACGATTAATCGACCTCTAGTCGGCCTAATCGTCCAGCATATAGCAAGAGTATGTATCATATATGTATGGTATATATATCATATACTATATATTTATATAGTAGACATCAAACATCAAGACTATATTTCTAGGGAGGGAGTGAGATGCACACAACAACAGCAAGAAAGAGATGCAGCTCGCAGCTGCACACATAGCTCACGGCTAGAGTGGGAGTGAGGACTGAGGAGAGAAAGAGTGGGGGTGAGGTTTATAAGAGAAACCCTAATGGGCCTAGCCCAAATAAATATAGCCTAGTAAACTAAAGCAGCCCATCTGCCTATTTAGTGTTGATCGGCCAAGAGACCTAATCGGACAATTAATCATGAGTAATCGACGATTAATCGGACGATCAGGTTTCTGATTGCTTTGATAGAATCGGAGGGCCTAATCGAGTGCTAAGTGCTGATAAGGACGATTAATCGTGATTAATCAAACAATGAGAAAACATTGGTCCGACAACACCCCCATTGTGGTGCGCCAAACTGCGTGTGTTTTTGGTCTCGCGAGTAGACGCGTCAGTTTCGCTGGGTCTGCGTGGCGAGGCGCCGGTGAGGACAATAAGGTGGCCCGAACCATTCGCCAGTCGAATAGATAACAATCGTCAAGAGGAGCCCATCAAGGGACAAGACGCAAGCAACCCCTATCTGTCGGGACCCACCTGGTCGGTAGAATGGCAACACGACGTGGGGCCAAGTGGGGACCTAAGGGCTAGTGCCATCTGGGGCGAGCGACACCCCCAAAATGCGGATGAGTCCTAGGTCAAAGGAAATATGCTCCGAATATGTAGTGCTCTTAAGCAATACGGGCAATACAAGTTTCATCATTTGAGTGTTGTCCATTTCGTTCTACTTCAGAGTGTTCGCTGGCTCGCGCAGCCATTAGGTGTTCGAAGGCTCGGGCCTAGAACAACAAGTATTGCTTGGGATCCTATGAAGCATGAGCCCACCAAGCATATTGGAGTCGATGCTTCTTACATGAGATCGATAAGGTTGTGTCTCTCCATCATGTGCCTCAGAGATTCAGCTCGCAAATTTCTTCACTAAGGCAAAGACTCGGGCACACCATAGTTATTTGCTCTCCAAACTCAATGTAGTTGACCCACCATGAGTTTGAAGGGGGTGTTTGATGTACATATGTTGTGTATTTTCCCAATATTGTAAGGGGTTTTGTGCATATTGTGTGCAAACCTTATCTTCCCCTTTGGGGACTACAATACAAGCCGGCTTGTTATCTTTCTAACAAAGTGTAGAGAGTGATCCCACTAGTCTACCAAGGAGATGAAGTTTGCATGTTGTGTCGCATCAAGTGCACCAAGTCTTTCTTAGCATCATGTTTAAAACCAATGTGACAATATCTAAATATGACTAAAGAATTCTTTAAAAAAAAAGATATTTCTAAAACTAGTGATCTTAAATTATAATTTGCTCGTCCAACAGCACTTTAGAAAAAAGGTTGAGGAACCAAAATCCAAAAGATTTAGATTTCATAGACAACATAGAGGAAGAATGTCCACATTGAAGAAAGGATCATGTACCTTCTTAAGATCAACCCACTCCCAAGTCTCATTTGATGTATTCATGTCGTGAACCAGCGCGTAAAGGCCCTGCAAGGAAATTCCTAAGAAAGAGACCACTTTAATTAAAAGTAAATGCAACTATGGTGAGACAGAAACACACCGTTTCTTGATTGTAATCAGATATAACTACTTCATAGAAATTATTATCATCAGGCCAACGATTCATGGCTTTACGGCCAATTAATGGGTTGACAGTCTGTGCTTGAGAAAGTTCAGCAGCAGGACAACTAGGAAAATATCTATTCAAATGTGGCCTTCTTGCACTAAGACCTTCTGAAGATGACATGGACTTCACTGCAGAGCCCCCAGGTACCTTCTGGCCCTAGAAGCACATAAAATTCTGTGAAAGAATCAAACAGAAAGTTTTCTTTTGGAAACAATTTGTCTAAATAAATCAGCATACTGTTTTTAGCCTTTTTCCTATAGGTCCCGGTGGAACTTCCTTCGTAGCTGTTGAAGATGATGGGTGTGTTGGTGCAGCCACCTGCTGTGAATGCATCGGAGGAGATGGCGCAGGTGAAGCAGTGAGGGGTTGAGATGTCTTTTGCCTCTTGCGGGCAGAGGTAGTATGAATGGACAAAGGATCATATACTGGCTTAGGATTATTGGGCGCCCTTGCATCAAATCTTCCTTTTGATCTCCATTCACTTAATTTCAAGGCAGAAATTCAGAATGCTGGAAAGAAGACAAATTTGTGGATAGGCATCGGTGAAGTAAAGGGGATATTACATGCTACCTTATGCTGCGAGTAAAATCATCATTGTTGATCCTGTTTAATAGCTGCCTATGTTCTTCATCAGATACCCTTAGCTCCTCCCTTAGTTCTGTTATGAGACCTTCTTTCTCCTGAAAAATTGTAAAGTTAACCTCAGGTCAATTTTGAGGGGGTGATTTAACATCATCACCAAAACTAAATGTGTTGAAATAGTTTAATGGTCCCAACCCATGTAATGGTATCAGACTGTGCTTTAAATGCACGAAGAACCGAACAATATGCTTCTTGCTCAAGCTGATGAATTTGTGCTTCCATAGCTGTCTGTGCCGTATCATGTGAACTAGTAGGAGTAATTGCTCTTCCATTACCACTGACATGCTCAGTGCCCCTCATATCTGTACTATTCAAGTTTGGTGGTGGAAGATCATCATCAATTCCTGCAAACAGCACAAAATGAGAAACCTCAACAATTTACTGAATATATCTGCTCTAGAAAAGAATTATCAATGCTACAAGTAGAGCAGACGAAATAGTTCAGTGATCTATTTTATGAGGTAATAAATAAACAGAAACACCAACACACACTTCAATGAATGCAAGAAGGTATAGTTACTTAGTTTTTTTTTCTCGATACGCAGGAGAGCTGCGTGTCATTGCATTAAGACAGGAAAAAACGGACCCGTACAAGAAGCGTCCCCCCACTCCAGCCCTAGCTGTGGGGGTGCTAAGTTACAAAAAGGCTTAGATCACCAAAACACAAACACAGGTAGGACCTGACCCATGACACACGAACTATTGACAACAACAGCTAGCTAGTTACTTAGTTCATAATGAGCATATTTTATCAATTACCTAAAGTAATCTTCAATATTAATCAAAACACAATAATAAAAATGTTTTTGACCATGTCTAAGCACATTTTTTATTAAGAGGAAGAGAAAGTTATAACAAACAATACTAGTAAGCCTAGGGTTACCAAGACCAACACAATCCTTGCAAGACTAGTCTCACAAGGATCACTAAAGATGTTCACAATTGGGTACTTATGTGAAAACAATCGGTGACCAAACGCTGCTGAGCACTAAGAGAAGAAACTAGTAAAGCAACACGACTCTCAACTAAAAGCTCCACTCCCAAGAAGCAAAGACTACCACATAGCCCACCAATTGAAGCGAGCTCAAGGAACACAGTAATCACATCCTCATGACCATGGTATTTCAAGACTGCTCGACGACACCAATAGTTGATGGCACGAACTCATCTATAAACAAAATTTCTTGTACAGCTTATAATCCTTTTTCTCCAACAAAAGCCCACATAAAACACATAAAAGTGTTGCACCCCAACATTGTTTGCATATACCCCTCTGATGGGTACAAGCCCTAGCATCCTGAGAAATTCATACTAACACATAAAACACCAACTGCTTTCTGTCGAACATCCACCAATATTAATTGTACAAAGAATTATCTTATTCACCAGATCAACTTTGTCAAATGACTCAGGATGATTCAGTGTTCTGTCTTCCTCCAATAATCAATTGCCATAGTACCATTATTGACTATTCTGGTCCCCAATCATCATAAATAACCCAACTAAACAAGCATATACTGTGCGCAGTCACTAGTAACATGAAAGAGAACTGAAATGGAACAAGTCTGCAACTTAATCCAAACCCTATAAGGTGATATATAGTTCTTTCCAATATCATATGTACTTACACCAGTATCAGGAAAACATATAAATAGTAATACAGTTTCAACAAAACTAAAGAAGGTGAGTAAATGAGACACGCTGCAATCGATTAAACTAATGGGCTCAAAGCTGTAAGAAAATCTGAATACGAGTCAAAGACAGAAACAGGGTACATTCTTATACCAAATTCCTGACCTATTAAAGGAGGCCTAAGAAAATCTTGAAAGTTTATTCAGTTTTTAATGTTAGGCACAGCTCATGCTGCACATAGGCCAACTCCACAGTATTAAAAAAAGAAAGAATCTAAAATCCTCACAAAAAAAAACTCAATAGTTAAAACCTGTGCACCTAGTGAATAATTGCAAAGACCAAACGACTTGGACAAGATTGAAGGGAAAATCTTGAAAAGAAAAGGTAACCATTCTTGTGATTTTATAATTTTTGTACCAAAACCAAAATCTATTTACTATTTCTGGCCAAGAAATCATAAAGCTGTGCACACTGTATAAGACAAGAATGAAAGATACTCCCTCCGTCCCAAAAAGAGTGTCGTTTTAGAATTTCAGTCATCTTGTTTGATCATCCGTCTTATTCAAAATTTTTACATAAATATTATATATTTTGTTAAGACCTATTTTATCATTAGAGATACTTTACTAATGATTTATTTATTTTATAATTTACATAAAATTTTTGAATAAAACGAACGGTCAAACACGATTTCTAAAAGTCAAAACGTCACTCTTTTTGGGACGGAGGGAGTAAAGCTTAGCAGCAGCAACCAAGAGAATTTCCAACAATGCAGAACAAGCAGCAAGATCACAACCTGCCAGTAGTTACATATCAAGGTTCTACCTATGCAATAAACAATGCTAACCACTGGACAAATATGCAGTAGTATGAATGTGTGAACTGGTACCATTCATTGGTCTCCCGCTAAAAACAGAACTAGCTCAGCAAATATTTCTGACCTGGGACATTGGCAAATGCAGTGGTGCCTGAAGCATATTATGTCATGTAGAAACAAACTCATGGATTTCACATATAAGTGCACAGTCAGTGTTTGAAGTACCGGTCAGAAAGTTGTTATTTTTCACCTTCCACATTTGGCACAACCCAGAAGCTCATGATTTAAAGCAATCAGTAAGGTCACAAGAATGTGTCATCGTTATAAAATCAAGGTGCTATGGCTACCTACACAACAAACCAGCTTATTGTACAAGTATGCAGTACCATCAACTTGCGGACTTGCAACACTTGCCGATTCCCCACCATAAGTGGAACCAAGCAAGTTTGGTGGCCAAACATTTCTGCTCTGGGACATCAGCATCTCCATCTCCAATGGCGTCTGAACCATCTTGTGTACTGTGGAAAGATGAAACACGCCCATTTTTTATTTCACATGTAAGTGTGCAGTTAATAGTTAAAATAATATCATAGTTTTCTGAAAGATCACATAAGAGAAGAGTTCAGCACTAATTATCAAAATGAAGGTGCTACCTATCCAACTCATGCTTACCGTCAGATGGCTGCGCAATACCATGAACTTGTGAATTTGTAACCTTATTCAGTTCCCCACCATAAGTGGAATCAGGCAAATTTGGTGGGTGGACTTTTCTGCTTCGGGACATCAGCAGCTCAAGTGACGTCTGCATCATCTTGTATACTGTGGAAACACAACAATGGATGTCACATGTAAGTGCAGGATAAACATTTAAGGGCACCGATCAGAATGATATTGTTTTCACCTTCTGGGTTTGCATCAAGCCAGGAATGGGCACCTCTCGAATCGACTATATTCTTTTCAGTACGAGCATTGTATCTGCAATTCAGTTCAGATGGCTCTGAACTCCCTTGCATTTCCAAACACTTTATGTGAGGCCTGTATTGGTTCCTCATTACATTAGCTGCAAGCTGTGCTTCAGAATCTGCAGTGTCCATTCGGCAGCCAGCATCATCATGTTTGTAACTTCCTACTAAAAAAAAAGGCGTGCAGAGAAGTTGTTTTGGCAACCATATACATAACACCTGCATTAAGGATATTGATCGAGATTCACCAGCATCAAGGCACATTTACCTTGTGGGTGCGGTGAGTAACTGTAGTTCACATGCTGATGCTGGCCACTTCGATTGGTAATATCTGACAGAGCAGCCCTATCATACCGCCTTCCGAATGCTGACATTTGCAAATGCTTGTGATTTGTGAGACAAAAATCACTTGATCCTACAGGTGACCAAAGGACAGAGTTATGTACTTATGTGAGGCAAAATTCACTTGTTCCTGCAGGCGCCCAAGGGAAAATTTATGTTTCACTGTTTCGGCACAAACTTGCTTGAGTGTTATACCCCGGCTACATTTGGAACACGACCAAAACAACCGAGAAACTGGAAGAATAAATTTCAGGCCACTAGTAAATTGCCGTCATCAGAAGGCGAGATGTTATTGTCGGTGTTCTTCACATTAGTCCTAAGTGGTTATCTAATGCATTAGTCCCGCAACTACTTGAATGAATCAAAGGTGGCACTAGTCGGAATACATTAATCTACTGGTTTACTCGCGTAATCGCAAAACTGGCATGAAAACTCACAAGTTCTGGAGCCCAGCAGTGGCGCGGCGACGTTAGTGGCTCCAAATTCGCTGGACGGAGCGGGGATTGGCGAAATTGCCGTCGATCAGTTAGGGTTAGGGCACTGGGCACCGGCGGCGGCGTCGAGTGCGGCGCGCCTGAGATAAATGCTGACGAGCGTCGTGGTGGATCGGACTACGGAGAGAGGGAAACGGCGAGGCGGCCGAACTGAGGAGGTGAGACCGCCGTCGGTGCCAAGCACAGCGCGGTGGCCTCCGAGAGCAAGAGGAGGGAGGGAGAGGAGTGATCGAGGGAAGCAACTGCGCACGACGGCACGATGCATTTGCACTTCGAAACCGCAGTTGGCAGTTGAGGATTAGCACTGAGGTGAGGACATGCCGCGCCACACGCTCACCTAGTAGCATTTTGATTTTTTGAGATTTGAAATTCAAACACCTATCACCTGTAGATCCACGTATGCATCCGGTTAATGACCTGCTGCCTGGAACGTTTTGGCCGTTTATTAATCTGCTCCACATCTGTCTCACAAAAAAAAAAAAACTGCTCCACATCTCTCCAACTGCCTCTGAACCTAAACTCTAGTCCGATGACCATCGAAAGTAGGCCTTGTTTAGTTCACTCCAAAAAAAAATCAAGATTTGTACTCACATCAAATCTTACGACTCATGCATATCTCTACAACTAAAAATTATAAAGATGATCCATCTACCACATCCATGGTGAAGCCACAACTCCCTTTTTACTGTGTCATGATAGGCTATCCATCAACCCAGGCCTCATTCACCCATGCATGCAAAATTGTTTTAGCGAATTTAAAAAAGTCAGAAGATATACATTAAATTTTGATTGCACCATTAAATTTCTTATAACAAATTCTTTAAAACAAGATCACACATGGATATATTTAGATAAAATTTTATTAATGAATATTTATATTATAAAGATAAAATATTTTCTTTTATTAAGTAGAGACAATATTCTAGGTTCAACAGACAATGTTATGTCTTTGTAAAAAAATGTTATCGATTTAGAAGAATAGTATTTTGGTTTTAGGTTTATAAAACTGATATTACAATCTCTACTCCTAAAAAGAATCACTCAGACCCGTCTACCGTCGCCGCGGTGAAGCCTGCTAGCTATTGTTTGCGCCGACATGTGGGCCCCTACGACGCCTCTTCCGCACACGCCCCCACTTGGTCGTTCGTCTATCATCCAGGGCAACCAAAAAAGGTTTTTTTTAGCCATTACGCACGGCGCTCGCGAAGCGAAGTGGCCCTTAGCGAGGTCCCTGGCACTGCGGCATTCGTGACATGCCATTGCCACGCGCGGACCAAGCTAGCGCGCTGCATGCGGTGGACACGGATACCAGCTGCCACAGAACCGACCAAATTATAAGAGTTCAAGTGTAGAAACGATCGACAAGCAATCAAGTTTTCAAACTTGAGCCCATATAATCCCAGAAGGACTTCAAACCAACTTGCAACAAACCAAGATCGTAATAGTTCAACACAACACAGCGAATGTTACATAGTCATTCATTGCCGTCGAAGCGGCACCACATCGGAGTTACTAAGTTATTACAACATATGTTTGAAGTAGCGGAAGCAAAATAATTACACACACTTTCCAAGGTTCATTTCACAAGTTCTTGTTCAGCCAAGGTCTCATGCCACCTATCCAAAAGCAACAGGTACGAAGTAGTTAGAGAACCGTGCCCAACGGTTAGTCCTCATCCCCAGCGGAATGGAGACAGGTCTTGCAGAAGCCATCATAAAATATATCACCCTGAGTACGAGAATGTACTCAGCTAGACTTACCCGTCTAGTAAAACATAAAAGACACCAAGGATCATGCAAGGCTAATATCAAGTGGAGCTGGTTGACTCAACATTTGCCAAAAGCTTAAATTATAACTACAATGTTGTGAGAGCATCATCTTAATCATCATTAGCCTACCACTAGATTAGCACCTGTACTAAAACACATCACTTGATTATTACAATCAATAATAACCATATCAAGTTCATCATGTACTCTTGCTTGCTATCATCATTATCATGAACCAAAGTTCTTTAGTGAATACTACGTTTGCCGCTGCTCTGTCAAGTTCTCACTATCCGGGAGAGACGGCGATTCGAATCGATTCCTATCCAGCTGGAGGGTTATTCCTAGCACTCACCCAAGCATCCCCCGTCGGAGAGCCAGCGGGTCACCTTTGGTACGACTCAGGAATCGCAGCTCCGATCAGCGCCGCACTCCCAGGGCTACCACTCTGCCAGGGAGGTCAGGAATTTTAACTCACCTGCCTTTGGGCTTACGCCAATGGTCCCCCGCACACCGCACTTCCTCCGGTAGTGCGCACTTTATACTTGCCGGTCTTCCGGCTTGAGTCATACTAGTAGGCTTCGCGGTCGGAATGAGTTATCCGGCCAACTAAGTGTTAGGCATGCGTTCAACATGACAAGAGGACGTACAACGGTCGGTCCTTAGCTGCCACAGACGGAGTTACTACAACCTTGCAAAACTCCGCCCGGCTTAAGTCAATTTAATCAGGTTCCATCCACGATAGCACATATAGTCCATCGTGATCCGACATAACCCTATTTCGCGCAGGTGACAGGATATCACCCGACTTCTACCGATTAAAGCATGGCTAAGCTGCTACTCGATCCTAACTCTATAACCAGGTAGTGGTAAGATATCTGGACAAGGATTGAGTAAAATGCAGCAAATGTTTCATCACAACTCCTATACTTAAATGCATCAATAGATATAACATATTCAAGTAAACTTTCGAAAGTAAAGGGGAAACTTAGGATTAGGGATGAAAATGGATCTGTTGATGCAAAACTGGTCTGCAAACACAAAGGGCTAATACCCGATTCAAACGTTAAGGCGTGCCAGCCGATTTGACCTTGCTATCGGCAAAGGTGATAACTCGAATACTTTAGTCCTGACAACAGCGATGCGCCCGGATGTCACGGCTAAGAGGTACTCACGCGGAACTTGAGAACACGCCGAGCTTAAGTCGACGAATTCCTAAGAACTCGTAACAAAAGGAAAAAGTATGACGAAGTCGTCGAAAAGTAAATGCTGGAATATGAGTAAAAACGTGTGTTTGATTTCTTGATTGATTATTACAAGGCCCTAGGGTCTATATTTATATCCTGCTCAAAGAGCTACAACCAGACACGATTAGAATTCGAATTCCAAATTACACGGAATCCGTATACAAAACGATGCAAATAATTAAGGAAATAACAAAACTATCCCTCGTGACAAACCGAAACTCCTCCACATAACGACCGGCAGTTTCCAGACTCCTCCTTTGCATCATCGGCAGATCCTTTGCCATAGTCATCGGCAGACTTTCTTATCTAGCCATCGGCACCATATTACTGCCTGTGGACTTAGTCACATTCAACTTCTCCCTCATCGGCAACCATCCTCATCGGCAACCCGCTTTGTAAACATCGTACTGCCACCTTATTCTGCCATCCTAGACACGTGCCCAAAAACGGTGTCAACACATGCCCCCCAGTTTCGGAGTATAAAACTATTAATGCTCCGAAATTCTCTGCAGTAATGATGCCTTCTCCCGCAATTAATGCTCCTAATCTGGTAACCGACAACCTCAATCTGGACAACTCTGATCCTAATCCTCCGCAGATTCCTCGAAATCCCCAACTTCCTAAACGGGCATTTTTCTCAGTCGTACATCGGCAACAATACCGTTACAAAGATCTGCCGATGTTCTGACCAGGATATTCGCAAAAACGGTTACTTCCCCTCTATCCGCCCATCGGCAATATGACCGTTATAGAATATCGCCGATAGACCAACCAGGAGATCTCGCACAGTAAAATATCTTCAGATAATGACCGCTTTCCGTCAAATCACCTGCACAATCCCTGGATTACCGTGCGAACAGTTACCATATCCACCTGAGTACCCTCGGATTTCTCGGATGCGGCAAAGAGATAAGTCGGATTTGCCCTTGCCCATCTTGTCCTATAAATAGTTCCTTCTTGGGTACTCCTTCCCCATCACACCATTCTACTACCCAACTTTACTTTTCCAGCGGCGGCGCCACCAAAAACTCCTAAGGTCTCCGACAAGTACCCCTCTTCATCAACTCCGGCGCCTTCACACGCTTCCTTCGCAGCAAGATGGCCGTCGGGTTCGTCGTCCCTGAGGTCAAATCTCCACCCCGTCTTCTGTATTTTTCTTCATATCCCTGTTCACTCGCAATTCATTTTACTGAACATCTTCCTTTTCTTTCCTCTTTGTATTTCTTTTTACGCCCAAAATCACTAGGAATTGTCCAACAAAATTGTCATCCCCACCGATCAACCACACCTTCAATGCCTCGGCCCTCTAGGGGACCCAGATCCAACTGACCTTATCAACGCAGAAACTAACAGGATCCCCTTCAAAGCCGAAAATTTTTCCTTAGATCTGTGGAAGGACACCTTCCGCTCTTGGCCCAGCCCAACTGTAGGGTGGAAAGACTGGTTCTTGAGGGTCAGCAACTCTAATGAAGTTCAGTGGGGTGAAAGGAATCTAGCCCAATGCATTAGATTGTCCATTACCGATATGCATAGGAACGAGTCACTGCTGATAGCTGCATCCTACTTTTGGTCAGACACCCTCAATGCTTTTGCCTTTGGCCACGGCCCTGCTTCTCCTACTCTTGCCGATGTAGCCATGCTTACTGGTCTAGATATATCTTCTGCCGATAGCACCCACTTTTTTGATACTGCCCCTAGTGCCAAAGTGGAGACTCGCGCTATCGGCGGTTGGTCGGGGTACATTCAGAAGTACTGTGGGAAAGGATCTGTCACCATAAAGGAACAAACCACCTTTCTGAACATGTGGCTGGACAAGTTTGTATTCTGTGGTCGATCGGCAGGACCGACTTCTGTCTACCTATCGGCAGCAGAAAGACTGGCTAACGGTGGCCGATTCCCTCTCGGCCGATACTTGCTTGGCACTGCTTACCACCTTCTCCATCAAGTAGCCCAGAAACTTCTGCTCGGCCAATCCATTGGCAACTTGGGAGGCCCCTGGTGGTTTGTCAACATGTGGCTCAATCTGCATCTGCACAAGCGTCTCAACTTCAACCTGTTCACACAGCGTTTCCCAAGAGATATAGCTGAAAACCATGTATTGGGTGAAGAGGAATCGGCAACACGCGCCCCCTTGAACTTTGGCGAAGCTGTCATAGTTCTGCCTGGTTCAGGGGGTAATCCAGATCAGATCGGCCGATTCTTCCAGACTCTGTATGAGGGTTTGACCAGAGACGAACGACCATGGTTGGCTTATGATGACCCAGATAGCATGCTCCCTCTGACCTTCAATCCATTTGATGAAGCTCTCGACAGGGACAATGAGGTGATGATGGCAATTGTGACTCCCAGAATCATTCCAGTGAATTTCTTTGGTAGCACAAAAACCTCCCCTCATACTTACGAATTTTACAATCCATCGGCATTAGCTCGCCAGTTAGCTTTCGGCCAGTTGCCGATTGCACTTCCTTATGCCGATGTGATAAAACCCAGAGAAACTATCAACAACCTTCTTGAGTGGACTCGAGCAGCCCAACTACCACCAAACGCCGATATAGATGTAAATCTGTCAGAATGGGTTCCGGCTGCTTTTATCACTCAGGCATACAAGTTATGGTGGGCAGAATGGAAAGAGCATCTATTCTGCAGATCGGCACTTTCATACCGCGGCATGATTGACTCCGAATACGAAGTTCCCGATGACACTGTAAGTAACTCAAACCAACGTTTCATTTTCTCAATATTACCCCCATCGGCAGCTTACCCTTGTATTCCTTTTGCAGGTTGACAATATTCCTCCATTGGTTAGCAGGAGTGGCAGGCCGATCGACCTGTTTCCATCAGGCCCGATTTCCTCAATCGGCCACAATGCTCCCACTCTAGCTTCCATCGTGCATCGGGGTGTACGCCTCAGGAAAGTCACCACCAGAAGAACTCAGACATCACCAACGGTTGCTGCTCCCACTCTTGCGCGGGCTTTCAAGGCAATTTGTCAAATCTTTTCCTTTATGCTGACTATCTTTATATCGGCTATATTTATGCTTATAAACCCTTGTTCATTATTGCAGCAAACCGGCGCATCGGCGAAAGCCAGGTGTGAGAGTACCGATGCCCCCCAGTCTAGCCAACCCAAGAGAAAGGGCACCACGGGTGCTAAGACTGGAACAAAGCGCCAGAAGGTAGCAACTCCCCCTCCTCCTCCGGTATCTCCAATTCCGGTGGAGTCTTCTCCTTCTTCTCCAGAAGCCCAGCCACAGCAAGCACCATCTCCCCCACCTATGCAGGAAGCACCACAGATAGAAGAACCCCAACAGGAAGGATCTCAAACAGAAGATACATCAGCTGACACGGGTGAACAAACAACTGGCCCGGTGGGTCCAGTTATACCATCGGCAGTTCTCCCGATTCAGACAACCGTTGTCCCTCCTCCAGGTAACATACTTTAACAATATCGCTACCGATGAACTTATTCTTATCTAGTCTCATAACTCCTTTTGTCTTCTTTCAGTTGATATCGTTCCATCGGCAATCTCAGCCGATCAACCTGTAGCTCCATCGGCATCTTTGGCCGATCAGCCTGCAGCTCCGTCAGCACTTCTCAGTCAAAGACAAGAGATCGCCTTGAAGCAAGTAAGTCACCGTTTACCGTTAGCACTATTTGCCGATTCTCTAAGTATGAGCTAATTTTGCTTTCCCTCCCAGGAACAAGATTCTCCCGATAGCCTGTTCTCCTTCGCCATCGATCTCTCTGAAGAAGAAGGTGAAGAAGCAAGCACTTCTCAGACGGTCGGCATCACATCGGCAGAGGTCAGGGTCAGGCTGGAAGAATTGTCAGCTCTCCTTCACCAGGACACAACGCAATTGGTTGATGATTCCGACCCTACCAAGACCCTGTTCAGAACTCTCAGAGGCCAAATCCCAGCCGATGTTGAAGAAATCCTGTTCCAAGCCGCTCATCTGGAGAGTCGCCAGCTGCAGTACCAAAGAGCTTCTCGGCGGCTTGCCGATAGAGCCGCTCAGACTCAACTCTCCGATGAAATGAGGAAAGAGAAGCTTTTGACCGATGAGAAGCACAAGAACATCGGTATCCTGAGATCTTCTGGAGACGCGCTGAAGCAGAAGATATCCGATCTATCGGCAAGAAAAGAGTCCTTGTTGGCGGAGCTCAAGGAAGTAGAGAACGCTCTGTCCCAAGCCCAACAGGAAGAGAGCCAATTGCCAGAGACCATCAGGCTTCTTGAGCGCGAGCGAAATGCTCATGGTCGCAAAGCACTCCAACTGAAGAAGAAGCTGAAGCCGATAGAAGGTTCTGCCGATGATGATATTAAGGAGATAGAAGCAGCCAACCAAATTCGGCTACGCGCTATATCGGCAATCCAGACGCTGCTTAACACATAGAGTTTCCATCGGCATTGTATCTGCGCTTTCCTGCTTCCTCAACTTTTAGTCTAGCCGATAGGACTGTTATCGGCGCCTAAACTTTTGAAACACCAAGTCTTGTCCCCAAGCATTTGGATCCAGCCGATAGGAGTGTTATCGGCACCTAAACTTCTATGCATCGACCCATATACTGGGGTAGTACTTCTTTAAATATTTGCCGTTTAATGCTCTGGGAAATTCAATTCCTTCGAGGGTTTCTAGAATGTAGGCATTACCAGGAGCCGATCGACTTATCCGATAAGGACCCTCCCAATTAGGAGACCACTTTCCAAACTTCGAACTTCTGGTCCCAATTGGTAAAATTAATTTCCATACCAAATCCCCATCGGCAAACTCTTTAGCCTTCACTTTCTTATCATACCATCTAGCAACTCTTTTCTTATTTTCTTCTATACTCATTAAAGCTTTTAACCGATGCCCTGCTAGATCGTCCAATTCATCGGTCATCAAAGTGGCATAACCATCGGAAGTTAATTGATCTTGAAAAGATAATCGCCTAGATCCAGCCTTAATTTCCCAAGGCAACACTGCATCATGTCCATACACCAATTGATAGGGTGATACCTTGGTCGATCCATGACAAGCCATCCGATAAGACCACAATGCTTCATTTAATAATGTATGCCACCGCTTAGGATTTTCTTCAATCTTTCGTTTAATAAGCTTGATAATTCCTTTGTTAGACGCTTCGGCCTGCCCATTGGCTTGAGCATAATAAGGAGAAGAATTCAACACTTTAATTCCCATACCGATTGCGAATTCATCGAACTCCCCCGATGTGAACATGGTGCCCTGATCGGTAGTAATCGTTTGGGGAATCCCAAATCGGTAAATAATATGCTCCTTCACGAAATCAATCATATTGGCCGATGTGACTTTCTTCAAAGGAATAGCTTCAACCCACTTAGTGAAATAGTCAGTGGCAACTAGAATGAACTTATGCCCTTTGCTAGATGGTGGATAAATCTGGCCGATCAGATCGATGGCCCATCCCCGGAACGGCCAAGGCTTTATTATAGGATTCATAGCCGATGCGGGTGCTCTCTGGATATTACCAAACTTTTGACAACCTTGACATCCCTTGAAATATTTAAAACAATCTTCAAGTATGGTTGGCCAAAAATATCCATTCCTTCGAATCATCCACTTCATCTTAAAAGCTGACTGATGCGCTCCACACACTCCTTCATGGATTTCCCCCATCAAACTTCTAGCTTCATCATCACTCAAGCATCGGAGAAGAATTCCGTCGATAGTTCGATAATACAATTCATTTTCAAGGAGCACATACTTGGTTGCTTGAAATCGAACCTGTCTTTCAACTTTTTTGGATGGATCTTTTAGATAATCAATAATTTCTTTCCTCCAATCACCGGCACCGACTGCCGATGTCGCATTAATCATTGGCTGATATCCCGAGGCATGCTGAGCTAACCGATTAGCGTCTTCATTATGCAATCGGGGAACATGCTCCAATCGGAAATCCTTGAATTCCCTTAACAGTTGCATACTTCTCTCGAAATAAGTTATGAGAACTTCACTTCGGCATTCATAGCTTCCGGCCAATTGATTTATAACCAACATAGAATCCCCGAATATTTCAACAGCATCAGCACGAACTTCTCTTAACAACTCCAATCCCTTGATCAGAGCTTGATACTCAGCCTGATTATTTGTTGATGTGGCAACAATCGGCAAGGAAAACTCATACTTCCTCCCCTTAGGGGAAACTAATACAATGCCGATTCCTGCCCCCCGGTCATAGGTAGATCCATCAAAGAAGAGCGTCCAGGGTACAATTTCCAAGGTTTCCACTAGACCGCAATGCTGAGTCACAAAATCGGCCATAATCTGCCCTTTGACTGCCTTAGCCGATTCGTAACGCAAATCGAACTCCGACAGCGCTAAAATCCATTTGCCGATCCTACCACTCATAATCGGCATAGATAGCATGTATCGGACCACGTCATCTTTGCAAACAACAGTGCATTCGGCCGATAACAGGTAATGTCTCAGCTTGATACATGAAAAATATAGGCATAAGCATAGTTTCTCAATGGCCGAATACCTGGTTTCAGCATCAATCAACCTCCTACTCAAATAATAAATTACCCTTTCTTTCCCTTCAAATTCTTGAACTAAAGCTGAACCGATAACCGATCCATCGGTAGATAAATACAATCTGAAGGGCTTCCCTTGTTGAGGTGGAACTAGAACTGGAGGATTTATTAGATACTTCTTGATTTCATCCAGAGCCAACTGCTGTTCTTCTCCCCAAATAAACTCTTGATCGGCTTTCAATTTAAGAAGAGGACTGAAAGCACGAATCCTACCAGACAAATTCGATATAAATCTCTGTTGACGGTGGATATACCATAGAAATCCACATACAAAACACCGTCAACATGCCTCGGTTGCAAGGGGAAATGACATGACATGAACATATTTTATCCATAACTAGTTCCACTTGTACTCTTAGCTTGTTTATGCAGGAACAACAAATTCAAGACATTATTTGACAAAGCCAACATCAGAATCATCAAGGGGAGATCGAGGGGACAACAGGTGACACCCTGGGCCCACAGGGAGGGGGTCGCCCGACCCCTCTTTGGTGGGACCCAGGTGTGCCACCTAGTCCACCGACATAAGGGACCCCTGTGGACACTGCTGGTGGGCCCAGAGGCCCAGAAGTGGGGTCGCCCGACCCCACATCAAAGGCGGTTCCAGGGTCGGTGGCCTCCCACCGACCTTCCCCACATGTCCCACATGTTGATTTGCCCCTGCCGTTGATCAAATGGCGGTTGTGAGGTCGGTTTGATCCAAGGGTGGAGAGAAGATGTCACGCGGATCGATGACGTGGCGATGGAGTAACCCCTACTCCATCTCCCTCTATAAAAGGCAGCCTCCACCCTTCATTTCAAGTGTGCAATTCCAAGGCCAAGTGCATTACAAGTTCCAAGCATACAAGTAGAGTAGTAGTTAGTCTAGAGTGGGAGTTAGAGTCGAGTCGAGCGAAGCTCGGGGTCTCCGGAGTCGTCTTCTGGAGAGTCTGGTATAGCTCTTGTACCTTTCTACTTTTGTAAGACTTTCCTTTTATTAATATATTATTCTTACTTTACTTTACTGAGTTCTTACTTAGTGCAAGTCTTTTAGTCTTGTTGTGCATTTACTTTAGTAATATAGTTGTCTTAGTGAAGTTAGTGACCTGTAACCACTCCTGTGTGTGTATCATCGTCCTATCTTGTATAGGAGCTCTAGCTAGCTGCAACTAGTTAGAGTTGTAGGATTAAGTGTGAGCGTGGTGCTCATACTTAAGATTACCTTTGATTACCGCTGGCTTGAATGGAAAGTAGGAGCGCACTCCCTAGTAGGTGACAGATCGTGGGCGGCATTAGGTTCTCCTCACGTACAGGCTAGTTCTTAAAAGGTAAGGCGTCCATAAGCCCAATAGTCGCTTTCGGTAAGGGGTTAGGTGAAAAACCTTCTAAGCGTCTTACCAGCTCGGCTATCCCTCGCACACAGTTAGTAAGGCTCTAGCGTAGTTAAGGCAATTATCTATTAAAGTAAGTCACATAAGTCAAGTTAGATACATAGGAGTCCTTTACTCACTCGTTGTCCTCCCACCTAGCTAACTCTACCATTTACCTTTAGCATAGGACCTTGGATTCACCACTACCCTTCCTATTCGTTATTTACCACCCTTATTCACTAGTTGATACTAGACAACTCAAGGAATCTCATTCCCCTTTTTGTTAAACACACTTAGCCGCTTTCCCTTGGGAAAATATAAATTACGATACCTTGGAATACTCCTTGGTGAAGTGCTACAGCGGTACATTCTGTGCGCTTGCGGAATTATCCAATAGTAAATAGAGTTACCCTACCAAGGCACTTCTGGCGCCGTCGCCGATATCCGGTGGTTGCGTTAAGAAGTGTCAACAAGCATTTCTGGCGCCGTTGCCGGGGAGAGCGTCTGTCTAAGAGTTCTAACAAAAAGAGAATCCAGAGTTTGCTAGTTATCAAGTAGTGATAGGGATAACCCATCACTTGTCTTGTCTTCCTTTATTGTGAAGCCTGACAGTGTATGAGCGGTTTCCAATTGCCGTCAAACTTCGTTGAAGATCCTGAGCAACTGTTGAGGAGAACTAGACGTCGTCAAGTTCCACCTCAAAGGTTCATCTCGAACCTGAATCCGTTAGAGGAAGGAGTATCTGCACCGGTTATCAAAGAAGCTATGGCCCAGAAGACCATCTCTGAGTACTCTGCGCCGTCGGCTGACAATGTCGCCACGGGTCCGCAGCTTAACTTGGGGGATGCGACTTTTGAGTTGAAGCCTGCGCTTATCAATATGGTGCAAGCTAATCCCTTCTATGGAAAGCCACACGAGGATGCCAATGCCCATCTCCAACACTTCTTGGAGGTGTGCGGCACCTTCACCATCAAGAATGTCGTCGCAGACGCCATCCGTCTTCGCCTCTTCCCATTCTCGTTATTGGGGAAGGCGAAGCAATGGTTCTAGCCAACAAGGGTGAAGTAACCACGTGGGAGAGGTGCGCCAATGCATTTCTCAAGAAGTTCTTTCCGATGGGCAAGACCAGCGCCCTTCGTGGAAAGATTTCCAGCTTCCAACAGCAAGCAGATGAGACGATTCCCGAAGCATGGGAACGTCTACAGGAGTACATTCGCGCCTGTCCTCATCATGGGATAGAGGAGTGGCTCCTAATCCAAGGTTTCTACCATGGCCTGACCGATTTGGCCCGTAGTCACCTTGATGCTGCCGCTGGAGGAGCATTCTTGCAACACAATGTCAAGGATGCCAAGGACCTCATTGAAAAGATGGTTATAAACCAAGGATGGAATGAGGAACGCCTCCAACCCAAGAGAAGAGGTGTCCATGCCTTGAATGAGGTGGACATGCTCTCTGCTAAGACGGACCTCTTAATGAAGAAGATGGAAGAAAGTTCCAAGCAAGAGACCATTCAACCTTACGCCACTGCACGGGCCATTGAATCTGATTCATGGTGCGAAGTGTGCGGAGGAGATGATCATTCGGGAAACAATTGTCCCGAAACAAAGGAGGAAGTGAGCTTCATCAACAACAACAACAATGGGTACCGGCCCCAACAACAGCAATGGAACTCGCGCCCCTTCTACCAAGGTAATCAAGGTAATGGTTACAATCAAAATTTTAATAATTCTTTTGGTAGCCAACCTTCTCTTAGAGATCTTGTCTTAGGCCAATCTAAAATCAATGATAGCATTAACAAGAAAATGATGGCTAATGATAAGATCCTTGAAAACTTAAGTGAAAAGTTGGATAGCTTTAACTCTGCTATGAAAAATCAGTTGAGCTTTAACAAAATGCTAGAAACACAATTAGCTCAATTAGCAGCAGCTGTCCCATCCTTCGAGCAAGGTAAGATCCCAGGGAAACCTGAGGACCCAATTGAAGGAGTTAAACTAGTTACTACGAGGTTCGGTAAGCCTCCGGTACAATCCAACTGGAGCTATCTTCTGGATTCGCCCTTCAGCACCAAGAAAGACGACCCAGGCCTGCCGACCATCACCTGTGAGATCGGACCGCAAATCTTCCACAACGCCTTCTGCGACCTTGGATCGGGTGTCAACATCATGGCCAAGGTAACTTATGATAATTTGCTAGGGGGGCCTTTGCACCCCACATTTGTTCGTTTGCAGATGGCAGATCAGACGATCAGGTTCCCTGAGGGGTTGGCAAGGGACATACTGGTAAAGGTCCAAGACGACTACGTCCCTGCCGACTTCATCATTTTGGATATGGGATCCAATAATGATGTCTCGATCATCTTGGGAAGGCCATTCCTCAACACGGTCAATGCAGTCATCTATGTGGGGTCCGGCCAGATTCACCTCCAATTCCCAGGATGGAAGGTAAAATGTCCATTCAATGGTTATAAAGCTAACATGCAGGTGAAGGACAAAGAACCTCCGACTAAGCCTCGCCACCTCCGACGCCGAAGGGACAAGAGAGGTAAGTCGGCCAAAAGGGCCGAAAAGAAAGAAGAGGAACCCGCTGAACCAAAAATCAATACCAAGCAAGTATGGCGGGAGAAAGAGGTGCAATCAAGGTCCACGTCTCCGGGACCATCTGATGCACCCGAAGGATGAACAAGATGGAGAGGTCCTGCTCTACGGACCTAAAACATGGAGCCCTTGCTGATAAGGTAAATCAGTAGTTATCCCATATTTATTTTCTGCATTTCAATTTCTACTATTCACTTTTCAATTGCATTCTTACTTTGAATTTTGCATATCTTATTTCGACAAAATGTTTAGCCATAATAAATAAAATCTTGAGAATAACTTGTCATAAAAATTTGAGCTGCTGGAGCTCCCAAAGGGGGGTCGCCCGACCCCACCTTGGGGCCCACTTCACCACATTTCAACCTTGCTAGTCATAGAGGTTCCAACCCAGCACTTGGATGCTCTGGGAGCTCCAATGTGGGGGTCGGCCGACCCCCATATTGGCCCCACTTGCTTCCTGCTGGCCACCATTTGAATCACAATGGAGTCCTATGCTTGTAACACTAGCTAAAGTTTGAAAAAGAGTGGTCCCTTGAT
>NC_012871.2:45109334-45146182 GCF_000003195.3 Sorghum bicolor
CATGCTCAGTCGGTAGTCAGTCCGTGTGATCTACCCCGCAGGGGATCCACGGTCTGCTATCCCCCATTTGCGCCGCACGGGTAACCTCTAACAAGCTATAAAAATTACTCATACTTGACTAAAGCCAGAGCCATTATAGCCCTCATGGTTGCACTTTCATCCCGGTTATCACTTACGAATAAATCCTCAAGTTGCTAAAAAGTCATTATTATCATTTGTTGCTTTATATTAATCTAGTCACAAGATCATAGTCATAGAATTAAAACCCAAATGCTATACTTGCCTTAATCCAATTGCTTCTGCTGTTCCTGCTGATCTTACTTGCTTCCAAGGCTCTAATCTTGATCACCGAATTAATGCCCACTATCGAATCTCGTTCATCGGTCATCAACACACAAACAATCGGAGACAGACATACACGAAGCAAACAAGATTACAATTAGAACAGTACACCAGCAGTAAATAAATTTAAATAAAAGTTTTCCAAAATCATCTACACGCTGCTACGATCATGTCCTAGGGGGGGTCGGCCGACCCCTATATTGTGGGTCCACTACTTGCCCTTCTCCCCCTATAAATACCACAGCATTGTGAGCTCAACTCCACACCCAAAACCACCAGAACCATTTCGAGCTCACAATCCTTTCTCTTCTCTCTTTGTTACAAGCCATTTCTCAAGTTTAGTTTAGAAATAGTCATCAAAACAAAAACCCAAAAAGATTCCCCTTGCATAGTAGTAGTAGTAGGAGCTTGGTTTGCCTCACTTGTGTAGGAGGATGAAGAAGCATATCTTCGGCAAGTTCAAGAAAGCAAAGGGTGAGAGCTCTTCTCAAGGCTCTCACCATGCTCATGGAAGGGAGGAAGAAGAAGGTTACCATGGGATGGTACCCTACGAGCCTCCATCAAGGATGAGAGAGCCCGAGAGCGGCCTCATGTTAAGCCAAGAAGAGTTGCAAAGGTACCACATCATCCGAGAGGGTCTCTTCCTACACACTAGCATCATCGATCCGGACCTTTTGGCCCACACAGGTATGGATGTTGAATTCGATAAGGTGTTTAGAGCAATTGGTTGGAGTAGTTTTTGGCAAGTGCCTGAATTTGGAAAAGAATTGCTTGCTAAGGAATTTCTATGCACCCTAAAACTCACAAATAATGGAATATCTTTTCGCATGTGTGAGCAAGAACATCAATTAAATTGGAATTTGCTAAACACTGCTTTAGGGTGTGAACATGAATGTGAACTTGATCTAGATCATGCCACTAGAATGTTCGATAAATTTAGATTCTGGAAAGCAATTTTTGGCTCTAATGATTGTTCAAATCCTACTCCCATTGAAATCCATAATCCAACCTTGCGCTTTCTTCACTTCTGGATCATGTGCACTCTATATCCTGGCATGGGAACTGATACTTTAATTGATGATGAACTTAAAATTCTCTATGCCATGGTTAGTAAAATCAAGGTCTCCCCTGTGAAACTGCTAGTGAACTATTGGCTTAACTCTATTGAGTATGGGAAGCCCATCTATTTCACATCCTTTATTACTCGAATAGCCGATACTTTTGGATTACTTGAATCACATTATTTTGAAGACATTGGCTATGTTAGAGGAGTGGTAGATGAGAACTTCTTTATCAATGCTAACATGCTCATAAGAAATCCAAATGGTGAACTTAAAATTTATCCGGGCTATACAACCGAAATTCCTCTCCCATGTGCGAGGCGCCGGTTGTATGGGGTCCGCACACTTACCATTAGACTAGCCCAAGTGGCAAGTCCAGATATTGCAGGGACACGCAGGGTGACAAGAAGGATGATGCAAGCCGCCCAGATGGAGCAAGGAGGATCCTCGCACCATGACGTTGAAGAGGGCGATGAAGCGATGTCAGTGGATGCTTCAGACTCCATGGGTCTACCTCCACAACGCACTCCACGCCCAAGGGACAGGGCTAGGCGTCACCAGCCCACAGGTATGGACAGTCTCATTAATGACATGGGCGAATTGCAGATTGGGCAAGAAGCAACATTGCAACTGGCGTTACAAAACGGCCAACATATCCGACGTGTGCGAGAGGAAGACGCACAACGTTGGGCTGGATGGTACCAGAATTTCCCGCCACCACAGTGAGCGAAGATCTAGCTTGGGGGAGATCCTCTCCCCCACTAAGGTAAGTATTCTATCCTATTTATTTTCATGCATTTTATCATTCTTACTTAAAAAAATATATATATTTATTAGCATTTCCCTTTAGCATATATGCTTCATGTATGTTTATATCCCTCATGGAAATGATGACTAGTTGCTTGTTAATGTTTCTCTAGTGCCTAGTATACAACTTAGTATTTCTCTAAGTATGGATCACTTAGCTCACTTAAACTGCCATGAACCTAAAAACTTTGTGGGTTGCAAGTGCTAGAACTAAGTCTAAGTTGTTGTGGGACATGAGATAGTAAGACAAGAGCTACTATAATATTTTTCTAAGCATGCATGATTATCAGAGATTTATTCTTAAAATGATCAAAACCTTAATTGTTCCTCAATGGTGATGAATTCCTACCACAGCCATATCTACTTTACATAATTGCAACCTTTCCACATAAGCTATTTGCTTTGGGTTGAGTGTCGTCAAGTCTTGTTGACCCTTGTTAAGAGACTTTTCATGCTCCTAAGATCAAGATCACGTACACACCACATATATATATGCTGCTTCTACACTGGAAGTACGCAACCACATGTATTTCGCATCCACTAAATAGGTTGCTCCATACTCTAAATGTTAGAACATCTCTCTAAGCATTATTTGGTAAATGAGACATCAAAAGGCTAGGCAAAATGAAATAAAAAGATGGACATGTGCAAGTCCACAGAAAAAGAAAATTGAGCACATGAAAGCTCATATATAAAAAAAAGAAGAAAAAAAATGCTAGCCATGTCTCAATACATAGAGAGTCTATCAAATAAAGGAGCAACCTAGTCCACCATATATCACACTTGCACATCTTGATCTGGGAGTATGACACTTCTCTTCAAGGATCTGAGCTTTGACTTCGCAATACATGCAAAGTAAGTATGCTATCTCCTTTCATCCCTACCTTGAACTCCACATAAGCCTTTTAGAAATAGGATGAAATAGAGAAGGCAACTCTTACCATATGCCTTGGTGAGGAATCATACACCATTTGAGTGACATGAGAGAACCATAAGAGGAACATTTAAGCTTTCTTTTGAAAATATCACAAAACCTCTGATATGAAACTTGCTAAGAATGAGAAAGTTAGTGCTCAAGTCAAACGGTTCTGTCTCTCAACCACCTAAGACAAAGGAAAAGCCATAAGCCCCATAAGGGACTAAGGTAATAGGGGTAAGTTTACATAGCTAAATTTTTCATGCAAAGAGAAGAACTTTGTTGTACACATGGTACTCTTGAAATGTGAACATAGTAACAATACCTGATCCACCGAGGCTAAGTTTGATTGTTTGCTCGGGACAAGCAAAGGTTAAGCTTGGGGGATCTTGTTGACGGTGGATATACCATAGAAATCCACATACAAAACACCGTCAACATGCCTCGGTTGCAAGGGGAAATGACATGACATGAACATATTTTATCCATAACTAGTTCCACTTGTACTCTTAGCTTGTTTATGCAGGAACAACAAATTCAAGACATTATTTGACAAAGCCAACATCAGAATCATCAAGAGGAGATCGAGGGGACAACAGGTGACACCCTGGGCCCACAGGGAGGGGGTCGCCCGACCCCTCTTTGGTGGGACCCAGGTGTGCCACCTAGTCCACCGACATAAGGGACCCCTGTGGACACTGCTGGTGGGCCCAGAGGCCCAGAAGTGGGGTCGCCCGACCCCACATCAAAGGCGGTTCCAGGGTCGGTGGCCTCCCACCGACCTTCCCCACATGTCCCACATGTTGATTTGCCCCTGCCGTTGATCAAATGGCGGTTGTGAGGTCGGTTTGATCCAAGGGTGGAGAGAAGATGTCACGCGGATCGATGACGTGGCGATGGAGTAACCCCTACTCCATCTCCCTCTATAAAAGGCAGCCTCCACCCTTCATTTCAAGTGTGCAATTCCAAGGCCAAGTGCATTACAAGTTCCAAGCATACAAGTAGAGTAGTAGTTAGTCTAGAGTGGGAGTTAGAGTCGAGTCGAGCGAAGCTCGGGGTCTCCGGAGTCGTCTTCTGGAGAGTCTGGTATAGCTCTTGTACCTTTCTACTTTTGTAAGACTTTCCTTTTATCAATATATTATTCTTACTTTACTTTACTGAGTTCTTACTTAGTGCAAGTCTTTTAGTCTTGTTGTGCATTTACTTTAGTAATATAGTTGTCTTAGTGAAGTTAGTGACCTGTAACCACTCCTGTGTGTGCATCATCGTCCTATCTTGTATAGGAGCTCTAGCTAGCTGCAACTAGTTAGAGTTGTAGGATTAAGTGTGAGCGTGGTGCTCATACTTAAGATTACCTTTGATTACCGCTGGCTTGAACGGAAAGTAGGAGCGCACTCCCTAGTAGGTGACAGATCGTGGGCGGCATTAGGTTCTCCTCACGTACAGGCTAGTTCTTAAAAGGTAAGGCGTCCATAAGCCCAATAGTCGCTTTCGGTAAGGGGTTAGGTGAAAAACCTTCTAAGCGTCTTACCAGCTCGGCTATCCCTCGCACACAGTTAGTAAGGCTCTAGCGTAGTTAAGGCAATTATCTATTAAAGTAAGTCACAGAAGTCAAGTTAGATACATAGGAGTCCTTTACTCACTCGTTGTCCTCCCACCTAGCTAACTCTACCATTTACCTTTAGCATAGGACCTTGGATTCACCACTACCCTTCCTATTCGTTATTTACCACCCTTATTCACTAGTTGATACTAGACAACTCAAGGAATCTCATTCCCCTTTTTGTTAAACACACTTAGCCGCTTTCCCTTGGGAAAATATAAATTACGATACCTTGGAATACTCCTTGGTGAAGTGCTACAGCGGTACATTCTGTGCGCTTGCGGAATTATCCAATAGTAAATAGAGTTACCCTACCAGGGCACTTCTGGCGCCGTCGCCGATATCCGGTGGTTGCGTTAAGAAGTGTCAACAATCTCTTGATAAAATTTACCTTGCCGATCAAGGATTGGAGCTCGGTTTTGTTGGTAGGGGCCACTATTTTATTGATGGCATCAATAGATCTTCGACTAATTTCAATACCCCTCTGATGTACCATGAAACCAAGAAACTGCCCTGCCGATACACCAAATGCACACTTGTTGGGATTCATCTTCAATCCATGCTTCCTTGTGCACTCTAACACTTTTTGTAAATCAGCAAGATGCTTTGAGAAATCTCCAGACTTAACCACCACATCATCAATATAAATCTCTACGAGCTTGCCGATGAACTCATGAAATATAAAATTCATAGCCCTTTGATAAGTAGCACCGGCATTCTTCAACCCAAAAGTCATGACTATCCATTCAAATAGCCCAACATGACCAGGACACCTGAATGCGGTTTTTGGAATATCCTCCTCCGCCATGAATATTTGATTGTAACCTGCATTACCATCCATGAAGCTGATGACCCGATGACCAGCCGCAGCATCAACCAGTAGATCGGCGACAGGCATTGGGTATCCATCCATCGGCGTAGCTTTATTGAGATTCCTGAAATCAATGCACACCCGAAGCTTCCCGTTCTTCTTGTAAACCGGAACAACATTGGAAATCCATTCGGCATACCGACACTGCCGAATAAACTTAGCTTCAATAAGTTTAGTGATTTCGGCCTTAATATCAGGTAGAATGTTAGGATTACATCGGCGGGCTGGTTGCTGATGTGGTCGAAATCCAGACTTGATGGGTAACCGATGTTCAACAATTGATCGGTCTAAACCAGGCATCTCTGTATAATCCCAAGCAAAGCAATCTTTATATTCCTCTAACAAACTAGTCAATTGTCGCTTACTCTCAGGATCTAATTTAGCACTAATAAAAGTAGGCCTAGGCTTATCACCACTACCTATATCTACTTCTACCAAATCATCGGCCGATGTGAATCCCTAGCCTAATTTTCCATCATCGGCGAATCTATCCATTAAAAACCGTCGTCAGAACCGACTGCTTGGATCGGTGGAATCTCATAATCGGCAACTTTGAGAAAATCTTTCTCCCAAACTTCTCCTGAAATGCACCTGGTCCTTTCGTAAGTATCCGCTTCTGCCGATGCGATAATATAAGAAGAATCTCCTGGGACAATCTCAATCTTGTCACCTACCCACTGAACCAAGCACTGATGCATTGTAGATGGGATACAACAATTGGCATGAATCCAATCTCTTCCCAATAATAAGTTGTAAGCACCTTTTCCGCTGATCACGAAAAAAGTTGTCGGCAAGGTTTTGCTGCCGATGGTCAACTCTGCACATATCGCCCCCTTGACTGGAGACACGTTTCCTTCAAAGTCTTTGAGCATCATATCGGTCTTGGTCAAATCTTGATCCCCTTTCCCAAGCTTCCGATATACTGCATACGGCATAATATTAATAGCAGCTCCACCATCAACTAGGATCTTGGTCATTGGCTGCCCATCAACCCTTCCTTTGAGGAACAGAGCTTTAAGATGCTGCCTCTCGTCATCGGCAGGTTTCTCAAAGATAGCCGTCATCGGATCCAGAGCCAACTGAGCTATCTGATCAGAAAATTCCAACTCATCATCACTGGCTGGTGCAAGAAACTCCATCGGCAACATGAAGACCATGTTGACGCCTGCCGATGGACCTTCCCTCTTAGTGTCTGACGGCTGCCGACTTCCAGAGTTCTCTCCCTTGTTTAGCTCTTCTTGCCTTTCACGTTGCAATCTCCTTTTCTGTGCCTTGGTTAATCCTCCAGGGCACCATGGAGGAAGTGGCCTTTGCCTTGCCGTCGGGCGTCGGTTCTCCCTTGACTCCATATGATGCGTGTTAGCATCCCGATCATAACCGTTGCACTCAGGGCAGTCTCTGACAGTAGGAAGCTTGATATTTTCCTCCCAACAATGGATGAAGAATGGACAATTCCAATGATCCCTGTGCCGATTCCACTCCTGTCGGCGTCTTTCTTCTTCCCGTCGATAATCTTCCTGCTGGCGCCGATAACGATCTTCCCGTTGTTGCCATTTTTCTCGAGGCCTTCTATGAGTTATGACGATACCAGATCGAGGAAGCCTTCCTGAGCTAGTTCCTTCCTGGACCAAGCCCTTACTTCTTGCATCGGCAGTAGTAACTTGATGCTGAGGATCTACCGATGCACTCTTCTCAGCTGTCTCCGATGTTAAGACCTTAGCCTTCCCCTTAGCATCCAACATGTTTGTCGGGAAAGGATGTTGGTCTATCTTCATCGGCTTCTGGGCTTTGGAACTATCAAACTTGATTCTCCCTGACTCTATAGCCGATTGCAGCTGCTGTCTGAATACTTTGCACTCGTTGGTGTCATGGGAAGTTGCATTATGCCACTTGCAATATCTCATCCTCTTCAACTCTTCTGCCGATGGGATCACATGGTTAGGTGACAGTTTGATCTGACCTTCCTGAAGTAGAAAGTCAAATATCCTATCAGCCTTAGCGGTGTCAAAAGCAAACTTCTCTGGTTCCTTCTGCCCAAAAGGACAAGACATCGGCTTCTTGTTTTTTACCCACTCTGCCAAACCGATTACTGGTTCTTCATCAGAATCTGAGCTTGTTGCTTCGTCAACAAATGACACTTTCTTATTCCATGCCCTCTTAGGCTCAAAAGGCTTGATGTCTTGATCAGAAATCCTCTGCACCAAATGACTTAAACTTTCGAACTCCTGAGAGGCATACTTATCCCTGATATGTGGCAACAAACCCTGGAAAGCCAAATCGGCTAGCTGCCGATCATCCAGAACCAGGCTATAGCATTTGTTCTTGACCTCTCGTATCCTCTGCACAAATCCCTCAACCGACTCATCATTACGTTGCCTCAACTTGACCAAGTCGGTGATCTTCTTCTCATGAACCCCCGAGAAGAAGTATTTGTGGAATTGCTTCTCTAGATCGGCCCAAGTAATTACTGAGTTGGGAGGTAATGATATGAACCAAGTAAAGGCCGATCCAGACAATGATGATGAAAATAGACGAACCCTCAATTCGTCCCTGTTACCAGCCTCTCCACATTGAATAATGAACCTGTTGACATGCTCCATGGTTGACGTGTCGTCCTGTCCGGAAAACTTTGTAAAATCCGGTACCTTGTACCGATGTGGAAGCGGGATCAAATCATACGCGGGAGGATACGGTGTCCGATAAGAATAAGTGTTGACTTTGGGTTTTATCCCAAATTGTTCCCTCATTACTTCAGCAATCTTATCGGCCCAATATGCATCGGCATCTTGCCGATGAGGCGGCTGCGGATCTGGCACTTGGTGGCGAACCTCCACGTGTCTGTTCAGGACGTGATCTACACGGAACATCGTATTGATCACCTGTCCTCCAATCTGCGGACCACCAAACTGCTGTCCACCGATTGGCTGTCCTCCGAGTTGTTGTCCAAAATTCATTGGCTGGTTGGGAATCCCCTGACCTTGGAACCCGGGATAGACCTGCCCTTGCTGGAACCCTGTAGTCTGGTAACTCTGCTGGGGCGATTGTGGAAAGGCTTGCTGTCCAAGCCATCCATTATTAGCGTTCATCGGCATAGGTGCTGCCGATGATTGGTAATTGGGTACCGTCGTTGAATTGACATACCCCGACTGGGCCATAGGCCTCTGTTGCATCAGCATTGACTCTGCCGATGCGTTGGGCATCTGGAACATTGAATCTTGAGGATTTCCAGTGTGAGGCCTTGCAGTAGTAGTTGTGGTATACCGAGGACTCTGGTTCACCGGCGCATTGGGAGGTGCCGATGTCATAGGAGTTTTGCCCCTCATGTCAGTTATTTGTGATGTTCCCGGCGTCAACTCTGGAGGCATACCGTAACCCCACCAGTTGGGAGGAAGAGTCAACCCTGACATTGCCGATGCCAACATATCTGTTGTCAGTTTATGCTGCCCAACTGAAATTTGTGGGTTGGTTGCCATCGGCATAGATAGTGCACCAGTAGTCCCCGATGTACTTGGAGGGACGGCAGATTGTGCACTTCCATTCGTCAAGGCAGCCGATGGAGCCGTGACCTCTGGTGCCGTTGGCTGATGATGGGAGGGGCCCACATAATCTGGTGGGATTTGTCCTTCCTTGAAAGTTCTTGCCACGGCATTGAAAACCGTATTAGACAGTACACCAGCTTGGTTAATCAACGCTCGATTGATGGCATTGTCAACCATATCTTGAAGCTTGCCAGGATTGGCGTCAAAGGTAACCTGCCGTGGTGCCGGCAGTGCATCTTTCTGGACCACTTCGCCGCTCCTGTTTATGGTGAAAGACCTCAGGCATTGCTGTTTGAACTCTTCCATGGCTTGGGCAATAGCTTGCTTCTGCTCATCCTTGAGGTTGGCCTCCGTCACGAGGATGACGTTCTCTTGATCGAGGTCAGAGATCGACATGTTGATCTTGATCTTGAATCTTGTCCCACCGGGCGTGCCAAAAGATGTGTTGATGCAAAACTGGTCTGCAAACACAAAGGGCTAATACCTGATTCAAACGTTAAGGCGTGCCAGCCGATTTGACCTTGCTATCGGCAAAGGTGATAACTCGAATACTTTAGTCCTGACAACAGCGATGCGCCCGGATGTCACGGCTAAGAGGTACTCACGCGGAACTTGAGAACACGCCGAGCTTAAGTCGACGAATTCCTAAGAACTCGTAACAAAAGGAAAAAGTATGACGAAGTCGTCGAAAAGTAAATGCTGGAATATGAGTAAAAACGTGTGTTTGATTTTTTGATTGATTATTACAAGGCCCTAGGGTCTATATTTATATCCTGCTCAAAGAGCTACAACCAGACACGATTAGAATTCGAATTCCAAATTACACGGAATCCGTATACAAAACGATGCAAATAATTAAGGAAATAACAAAATTATCCCTCGTGACAAACCGAAACTCCTCCACATAACGACCGGCAGTTTCCAGACTCCTCCTTTGCATCATCGGCAGATCCTTTGCCATAGTCATCGGCAGACTTTCTTATCTAGCCATCGGCACCATATTACTGCCTGTGGACTTAGTCACATTCAACTTCTCCCTCATCGGCAACCATCCTCATCGGCAACCCGCTTTGTAAACATCGTACTGCCACCTTATTCTGCCATCCTAGACACGTGCCCAAAAACGGTGTCAACAGGATCGGATACGAACGGATATCGCTGATATCGTATTTGTTTTCATATTATACTCGGATTCGGATTCGGACACGAATAGCGTCCGGATATAAATACGAATACGGTTTGTCTCGGTTACGGATGCGAATAATGAGTTTCGAATACGGTATAAATCAGATTCGGAGAATGTCGAATACAAATATCTACTCGGATATTTAGTAAAAGCAATATATATACATATCATAGGTGCGCAAACCATTACACTACTATATGAGTCCATAATCCCGCTAGATTAACAAACAAATGATTAAAAGTCAATAACTCATATCTGTATATCGTGGATGCAAAACATAAATGGATTAAGACTTTAAGAGTGGGTCACCATACCTTCGACTCTCCAAGCTAGTATAGTAGCTAGCTAGCTAGCAATAGCAAGCACGCTCAGCAAGTCAGCAATCAGCACTTTATCCATGGGCCAGCGGCCAGGAAGCAAGCAAGACGAGAAATTTTAGTGGCGGCTAACTTCAAGCTAGCAAGGCATAGGCAAGCAAGCACATTCGGGCATTCAGCATCAGCACTTCAACCACTGGCCGACGGCCAGCAAGCAGCAAGACGAGAAATGGCGCTCGCGGCTAACTTCAAGCTAGCAAGGCAAGCAATATGGATAGTATCCGTAATTAGTAGGTCGGATGTATCCGAATATTTTTTCGGATTATCCGGTATCCACGGATATTAACGATATTGTATTCGTATCCGTTATCCGCTTTAGATATCCGTTTTACTATCCGTATCCACAAAAAATTGCGGATATCCGTATAACTATCCAAATTAGTGTTCATATTTGTTCGGTCGAACGGACGGACGAATAAATATCCGTATCACTTTCATCCCTACTTAGGATGCTCCGGGGCTTGCCTTTCACGAACGAGGCTGGCTCGTGATTCGGGCACTCAACTTCCTCTTCGGGCTCCTCGAGTCCGGCTTGCTGGACCTCCGCTCCGGGTTGCCCTCCTGGCCTTCGGGGTTCACTTGAAGCTCGAAAGAGGCTATCACGTCCGATGCACCTATTGCATGCTCGATGAATAAGAAGGTATGCATATTAAAGAATGAATGCTTGATAACATAATTAGACTCACTGGACACTCATTTACGGAATAACTGTTATAACAAGTTCACACAAGATGATAAGTTAACTTATCCAAAACCTACCAAGTTAAACTATAAACAGCAAGCATCACCTAACAGAATCCGCTCAGAAAACAGGTCATAACTATTGCTAAAAAGATCCAACAAACATAAATGAGGACATTCTAGAAAGCTTATGAAATTGTCGACAAATCATCTTTAAACATCACAGCAAGATTCATAGGTTAAACAAGTCATTTAAACAAAGTTCCAGGTTCTGTCCCAGAAAAAACAGAAAGCACCTATTTCTGAACCTAACTTGGAAAAGCCATAACTTCAAAATTACTGAACCAAATGATCCCAAATTTAAACCACAGCTAGTCCATAAAGTTTACAACAACTTTGATTTAGACAAGTCTTCCAGAAAACCAAGTTATTAATAAGCAAAGATTGAATTACTTCCTTGCTGTCCAGAACAGCTTTTAACCCTTTAATTAATTACTTGATGACATAGCCAAAGTATAAACAGTGTCAACCACATGGCTTATCAGCACAAACACATCATAAGACAACCAGAACATCATATGATAACCCCTAAACACTTAATAATAAGACATTTATTAATTTAATTCTATAAAGGAGCATAATTACAAGATACTAGCAAAAGTGCTCAGAAAAATCTACAAAAATTACAGAAGCACAAGCATAGCATCTTGACATCACCATAAAATTTTCAGGGCAATTGCACATGCCAAAATTAAGATAAGCATTTAACATGTGACAAGGTACTTATTTCACAAATTAAGAAACATGGCTTATATAGTGTCAAACAACAGATTTCAGATTATTTACATGCTATCAATACTATAAGCAAGTTTGACACCAGAGTAGAGCACCAGCATAAGCACCAATTATTTGCTGTGATTTAAATAAGAAAACAAGCCATAGAACTAACATAAATTACATATCACAGATATAGTACTCCAAAAATCATGAAATATTTATCATAGCATTCTCATGTCACTTAGAGCCTAGCATAAAAATTTCATAGCGAGATGAGCAGGATATCAAGAGATATGGATTTACTCAAGAATAACAAGATTAAATCTTAATAATTATTTTTTCCCCGAAAACATGGTTCATTTTATATTTTTAATAAACACTAGCTATCTCAAAGAATCTCACAAAATTGGTTTCACAATTTTTGGATCTCAGAAACAGAAGATATGATTTTTGCAAGAAAGCCAAAAACCTAGATTTGAATAAAAGAAAAGGAGGGAAACGATGTGTCACTGACAGCGGGTCCTGCATGTCAGGGTCGTCTTCCCCACAGCCGAGGCGACTCTCGCCGGCGATTTCTCCGCGACGGCGAGGTTCCCGGCCAAACCAAGGGCACCAACGTGATCCCCAGACCTATGCGAACTGATTGACCCCCTTTTCCCCGCGGCGGAGCCACCGGAAATGGCTCGCCGTCAATCATGGCGGCTCGGCGGAGGTGCTGGGCGTTACGCTGGAGCTCTCAGGCCGGTAGAGCGCGACCTAGGGTTTCCTACAGCACCAGCGGACTACGGCGAAGCTTCCTAGGTAGGCAACTTGGCTTGAAACAGTGTGGAATGAGCAGGCTACGAGAGGGCCCAACTCCGGCGGAAACACGGCGGTGCTGCGCGTCGTGTCCGGCGACGGTGAGCACGGTGGAGAGTGGAGAGCGGTTCACGGCGGAGCTGTGAGCGAGTTTTGGTGAGCAGTGGCATAGTGACGAGCGCGATTGAGCTCGCCGGAGTGAGCTCGCGACGGTGAGCTCACTGCGGCCGCGTTTCTAGCGAGAGAGGGCGAGGCAGAAGGGAATGGACACGTCCACTTCGCCCGGGGTGTCGCCGTGGAGGTCATGCGCGCGCTGGGAGCTGACGAGCGGGGCCAGGAGCGGCATACGGGCGCCAAATGTCGCCGAGGTTCTATCGCCGGTCGGCCACGTCGATGAGCTCGGCCTCGATTCAGTTAAGGTGATGACTGTCTCACACAGCTACTTTGACGGTGATTAACTCCCAAACCAAAGCGAGTTAGGAGATGGTGTAGTTGCCAAAGTTGAAGTACTAACTGAGTTCTACAACATTGTCAACTAGAGCAAGAGCCAGATCGGCCTAGATTGAGATATATAAAGTTTTCAAAACCGATCAAGCAAACTGTTGCGTCCCCAGACTTAGAAAATATTTCTAAGTGTTGAAAACAGCCCCAAATCTGCCTTGTGGGTCACTTTTTAACTAGATGTGATCATTTTCATGAGATGGCCATAAAACAACTTTAGTTCCTTATAAAATTTGCTACAACTTTTCTGTAAAAAGTTTTGACATGCAAACAATTTATGAAACACTTTTTAAAAGCCTAAGCAAAATAAGTTTCTAGGGCCTATTTGTGTAAGTATGACTTAAGTGATTATTTTGGAGAAGTGATCAACATGAACATTGTTCCTAAGGTTGAGTTAAGCATAGATAAGCTAATTACCAAGGCTTAACACACAAGCATGAGCATGGTTCATACAAACATAAGCATAGGAAGCATGATAAAACAAGTTAAGGGCACACTTAAGCATAAAATGACATGGCTCAAGGTAGATGATGATCATGATATGCTTGAGTAGATGATGATGCTCATGTTATGCATGTGATTTATGCAACCATAACACTGAGGTGTTACAGCCCTCCCCCCTTACAAAAATCTCGTCCCGAGATTTGAAGGCTTACTGATTTTCGAAGAATGTTTTGTAAACTTCTTTTAAATAATCCTCCGTTTCCCAAGTGGCATCTTCCTCCCCGTGGTTACTCCACAATACCTTGTAGAACTTAACCACACGATTACGAGTCACCCGTTCCTTGCGGTCAAGAACCGCTATAGGTTTTTCTTCATACGCCAAGTCAGATTTCAACTTGACATCCCGAACTTCTACTCATTCCTCCGGAACACGAAGGCACTTCTTCAATTGTGATACGTGGAAGACAGGAAAAATAGCTCGAAGCTCAACTGGTAGTTGAACTTTATATGCTACGTTTCCTTTCCTTTCGAGAATCTGATAAGATCCCACATAACGAGGTGCAAACTTTCGCTTGACTCCGAACCTTTGTACGCCCTTCATCGGAGACACCTTGATATACACATGGTCACCGACTGCAAACTCAATCGGCTTCCTTCTCTTGTCAACATAACTTTTCTGACAAGCTTGAGCAGCTTCTAGATGTTGCTGGATGGTACGGACTTGCTGCTCCGCTTCGTTCACGAATGTTGACACTTGCTAACACCACTTGAATACTAGGTTGTCATCCCCAGCATGGCACTAGAGTACTATGGTATTTATACGCACACAGATAATCCGCAAGCGCACGGATACCGATGTAGCTTTTACCCAGTTAAAGGTTTTATCGTATCCACAGGGAAACGGGAGAACCAACTACGCTCTAACTTAACCAAGATAGATAGATAAGTGTAAATAGGAAAGATGGTAGAATTGAATGAGAACAATATTAAAGTTAAGATAACAATAGGTGATAATATGGGAATAGAGAGTAGAGCAATCTAGTATATGGGCGATGGTAGCAGAATAGAGAGGATAACTATGGTTTCTCTACTTCAAAGGGGTATGTCTATGTCTGGGACGAACCACGTGATAAGATTACACCACAAAGGATGCTTATCCATAGGCCGATAAACCTTACCCGTCCCGCTAACGAGAGGTGGACTACAGAGGACCAACGTAACTGTCACCTACGCGGCCTACCACACGATCCAGCTAGACAGGGGATATCCACAAGTAATCTAGGTCTAAGCACCACGCATACACCTATACTACAACTCTAACCTATAGGGTCCTATAGATTAGAAGTACTCAAAAGAGTTGTGAACCAGAACATACATGATTAGTAATTGCATAATGAATTAGAAGTAGATTACCAGAGTCATCCCATGAGCAAGCTTGATTAGAGCTTGATCATGGCGAAGTACAACCGGAGGAAGAACCGACAGGCCGGCCTCTCCTCTAATCCTCCTTCGCTCTCCATCTCGCTACTATCTAGATCTACTCTAGTTTAGAGAAGAGAGGAGAGCTCTCATCTCTAAACCCTAGCTTTTGCTCTGTCTATGAATAATGAATAATGATCAAGGGGTGCCTCCTCCAGGGGCCAGGGGGTCTGGTTATATAGTCCCCTCAAGTGAACCTGGGCCGTCGGATCAAACCGACATTGATTGAACGGTTATTCTTGATCCTTTAGGTCGGTGGAGCATAATCCGCGAGGTTGAACGTGATTGGCCACTGTAGCAGGGCGGGCGCCCAAGGGGGGAGGGCGGGCGCCCTGCCCCCGAGCCCGCTCGGCCTCCCGTTCGTTCCCGTGGCTTCTGGAGTCTTCTAGATGGTAGAAAATTGCACGGCACGTTAATATCTCTACGTAAACCCGACGTGTGGGCCTTTCCTCCGTATTTCCTGATAACCCCCTACAGAAATAGACAAACACCAAAACTCGTGGAATTTTGTCAGATAAAACCCTAAGTTTAGATGTTGGTTGTATTTGGATCCTTTTCTTTGTTTATTTACTGATTATATTTGGTACTTAAGGACCGTCAACAACGAAATCGATGCCATAATACCTTCGCTCCCCGGATTCTACCCAATTCAACGGGGTTCGACACTTTCAACCATACAAGGCTTCAAATGGAGCCATCTTGATACTCTCCTGATAACTATTGTTGTAAGAGAACTCAGCTAACGGCAACCACTTAACCTAAGAACCCTTTGAAGAGAGAGCACATGCCCTCAACATGTCTTCTAGGATTTGGTTGACCCGTTCAGTTTGGCCGGCCGTTTGGGGATGATAAGCAGAACTACGCACCAAGTGAGTACCAACCTGCTCATGAAGACACTCCCCAAAACGGGCAGTGAACTGTGGTCCACGATCTGATATGATAGTTCGAGGCACACCATACTGACGAACAATGTGCTCGAAGTACAACTCCGCATATTCATGTGGACGATAGTCAGTTCGAACTGGAATAAAACGAGCAACCTTGGTCAAACGGTCTACAATCACCCAGATAGAGTCGTAACCCTTAACAGAAGTTGGAAGTCCAACGATGAAATCCATGCTGACTTCTTCCCATTTCCAACCAGGAATTGACAAGGGTTGAAGTAAGCCGGTTTTCATGTGAACGGCCTTCACACGACAACAGTTGTCACAACGAGCGACAAAAGCAGCAAATCTCCTTTTTTATCTTTGTCCACCAAAACAAAGGTTTCAGATCCTAATACATCTTACTACTACCAGGATGGATAGACAACTTGGATGAATGAGCCTCAGATAAGATCTGATTTCACAGCTCGCGGTCTTTTGGGACCACAAATCGATCCTTGAACCAAAGGATTCCGTTTTCATCGACCCGAAAGTGTTTGGTTTCTTCTTCTTTCATTTTCCTTTTTACATGGTGGATGCCTACATCTGTTTCGGAGCTGACCTATTATAAAGTCGTTGTACGCGCGAGCCATGGATGATGATTGCCTGGTGGACGGAGACGGAGCTGGTGCGACGTACGGTAGGTGTAGTGGATATATGACGGCAAGAAGTCAAGTACACATAATGCCTATCCACCGTCGAGAGCTGTGTCATCGATAGCAATGGCATCTACAGCCTTGATTAGATAAAAAAATTACAAAATAGATACCGTAATGTAGGACATGCAGAATGGTGGCCATTTACCAGCGGACACTAGGAAAAATTAGATTGCTCAAAGATACTCCGTTTCTTATCAAATTTGCTGGCGGACACTACGTCTAATCAAACATTATTACAAAATAGATATAAAATCATATAAGTGCTAGAAAATTATACTATAAATTTTTTACACTCTACATGATGAGAACTATAGTGTAAAAATATTGTTTAGTATTTTTAGTATCTTACTAATATATTAACTAATTAACTATGGTTATCTTTGTCTATTTATGAAGAGGGGCAAAATGGTCATTTTAGTGCAAAACAATATTTTTACACTATAGTTCTCATCATGTAGAGTGTAAAAAAAATTTATAGTATAATTTTCTAGCACTTATATGATTTAATATCTATTTTGTAATAATGTTTGATTAGACGTAGTGTCCATCAGCAAATTTGACAATAAACGGAGTGTCTTTGAGCAATCTAATTTTTTCTAGTGTCCGTTAGCAAATGGCCACTATTCTGCATGTCCCAAAGCCAATTCTCCCTAATAAATATTATCTAATTATTTGAACCAACTATGCTCAAAAGATTTATTTCTTAAATTACAGATAAATTATACAATTAGTTATTTTTAGTCTATATTTAATACTTTATGTAGTTGTTGTAAGATTTAATGTGACGGAGAATCTAAAAAATTTTGTAAAATTTCTCATGAACTAAGGACCCGTTTAGATTGGAGATGAAAATTTTTTGGGTGTCACATCGGATATGTCGGAAGGATGTCGGGAGTGGTTTTTAGAAACTAATAAAAAACAAATTACATAGCTCGTCAGGCTGCAAGACAAATCTATTAAGCATAATTAATCTATCATTAGCACATGTGGGTTACTGTAGCACTTAAGGCTAATCATGGGCTAACTAGGCTTAAAAGATTCGTCTCGCGATTTTTAACCAAACTGTGTAATTAGTGTAATTAGTTTATTTTTTATCTACATTTAATATTCCATGCATGTGTCTAAAGATTCGATGTGATGGATGAAAATTTGTTGGGTGGGAGACTAAACAGAGCTTAAACAAGCCCTACGTATTGGGTGTTGTACCGCCTCCTGGTGGCAACGGAACGTGCGACGTGGCGTTCTGCTACTGCAAGGTGAGGCTGTGACGTGCGACGTGTACTATCGCAGGAGAGGCCGTCTTCTTCGTCCGTGGCCCCGCCCTGGTGCACCGCCTTCAACAACTCCGTGCTCTAGCTCGGGGGCTGCCGCCCTAAGCTCACCGTTCGTCTGCTCTACAATTTCTCCAAGGAGGGCCTTGAGGCAAAGGTGGAGGAGCTGCTCAGCGGCCTCAGCCACGGCGTCATCTCGATCGAAACCTAAGTTTTATGCATCTGGAAGAATTGACCCAGATAACTACCATTGACAGTATACAGTATGTTTAGTTCCTTATGGAATGCAAAATACAAATACCAAGAACTTTGAAATGATGAAATGCAAAATCTTAATATTCTTATGGATGTGTTTAGTTCCATCCAAAATGTCAAAAAAATTCAGGGTCCAAAATATATGAAGCTACTCTTTTGGGCTTTGTTTGAGCTCTTGAGGCCAAAATCTAAAATGCAAAATGACAACTATGTTACTGAAATTTTTGGATGGTGTTTAATTCTATTTTGCAGAATGTGGGCCAAAATCCAAATTTTTTTATCCAAATAGAGAACTAAACAGGCTAGAGTTTTTATTTTTGGCAAAAAAGTATCGCACCCACGTCCTATACTGTGTGTTTTTTTACAATAAATCAACGAACAGTACTTCCAGTCATAACTTTTTTGCCAAGCGAGAGGAGTACACGGAATGAGTAAATTGAAAAAACAGATTTTACACAAAAGCATAGATCACAAGTGTGTGTATACATTCTCTGCTGGCACATAAGAAAATAAGAACAGGTCGTTGCATCTTAATCAAAAGCTGTTGGCTTAGGTGATGTCCAATTGTTTATGCATATCATTGCATCTTAATCAAAAGCTGTTGACTTATGTGTGGATATATGAAGTTGATACATTTTTTTATAAGCAATATATTATCAAAGGAGTGTTAATACTAATTTATTGATCAAACTAGAAACCAAACTATTCAGAATACACATCTGTTGCTATAGATCCTGGAAATTAAGCTTGTGTTTGTACTTATGGGAGCCAGGTAGAGTGCTCTGCACACATGCTCATCCAGGCAAGGGGATTTGAATGCAGATCCTAAGCCATGAGCCCAAGGCAAAGCAACCATGTGGCATACAATTTAGACATTAATACTATTATCTTTGTTCATTCAATCTGCCAACATCAATATGTTTTGTTATTATATTCATAACCTGTACAGTTTTATAGAGCTGAGTTTTCTTTTAATTGAGGTTGTAATTATCATTTAGGTTATGGTACAAAAGATTAGTGAATGAATACTGAATTTTTGATTTCGGTAAATTAGGCGCTATATGTCGATGGAATTATATAGTAACTTTATTCACAAATAAAAGGAATTTTGACATCTGCGACGCATATGGATATTATTGTATAGATTTTTTTGTCCCGTTGCAACACACGGGCACTTACCTAGTATACATAAAAATACATAAATACATGACATAGATAAAATAATAATAAAATCTAGAGTAAAAAGCATAACAAAAAGGTAAAAACACAAAATGGAGAAAAAATTCAAATAATGTCAAAGGGTTACTTTTCAAATATTGTAAATATATTTATAGAACATTAACATCACTAAATACATCATAGAACATCATTAAATATATTATAGAACATCACATCTATTATAGAATACATGTATACTAAGTGAACACCATAAGAAACATCAAAGAACATCACATGTATACTATGTAAATATGACATAACACAACATAGAACACTAAATATATACTACATAAACATCGCATATATATAGAAAATAAAAATAAAAAAATAAAATTACTAAGAAGAAAAATATAAAAACAAACATGATTAACAAATGATAAAAAGTGCATAGAGCAAATAAAATAAATAAATAATTTAAATAAGGATAAAAAGAAAATTAAAAGAAATTAAAATATAAAATAAGGATGAAGAAACATAGAAAACCTGAAAAAAAAAGAAAAACAAATAGAAGCAAGGAAGAACATTAAAACTAAAACCAAAATTAAGAAAAAGAAAATAAAAGGTAAAATTAAAACAAGAAAAGAATAAGGAAAGGACAGGAAATAAAATAAAATCAAAAAACAAAAACTAAAAAGAAATGAAAAAGGAAGAATATAGATAAAAAATAAAATAACAATGAAGAAACATAGAGTATGTGGATTTTAAAACCCATAACAAGGTACGGGCATTAACCTAGTAGTATTAAATATAGATGAAAACAAAAACTAATTGCACAATTTGCCTATAAATCGTGAGACGGATTTTTAATCCTAATTACTCCATGATTAGACAATGTTTTGTCAAATAAAAACGAAATACTACAGTGTCAAAATATAAAACCTTTTTGATCTAAACATGGCCTAAAGGTGAGGTATTCTCTTCTGTCTCTGCCCTGTACACCTAGCTAAGCTCCAGTGCTTAGCTCCGGTGCTTCACCGGAATTTCTCGGTGAGTGCAAGATGATGTAACTGATCTTTTTGTCCACTGCCTTATACTTTTCTTGTGGCCGGGAAAGTAAATCTGAATCTGAATAGAGAGGTTTCTTAAGCTCTAAAGAGTGTGGATGTCATCAGCTCTAAAGAGTGTGGATGTTAGTTTAGGGTGAGCATCTTCAACAGTGTGGCAAAAATCGTTTTCTAAATCTTATTGTTTGCCAACTCCTAAAATAATATAGGGAGGAAAAAAGATCTCATCTCTAATAGTTTGGCAAATTTTGTTTCCAAAAAACCTAAAAATCTACTAACGAAACGAAGAGCTCCGCTAAACGAACGAAGAGCTCCGCTAAGCATGAGGAGAAAGCGATGACAAACACGGTGCCCGCGCGCATATTTGCACACTAGACATGGAGATATCCAAGTTAAAAAAGATAAGAAATTAGAATGTCAAACTGTTGAAGAAGGTTTTTTCGTATTTTACTAAAAAAATTATGGACGCGAAATCATTAACCAAGTTAAAAATGCTCTACACATTATATTTAGAAGCCCACTTAAGAAACTAGCCATTACGTCATGGACAGTCTGGAAAGGACATCGGAGACCTCCGGTGGTAGCATGGAGTGTACCACCAGATCTAGCTTTCCAACCATAACTTTGATCGGCTCTCAAAACTAGTGAACTCGATGTGCTCTCAGGTGCACCATCAAAGAGCTCTAGTGCTCTATGGAGCCGACTGCGAGTCACACTGCGATGCACCACAAGAGAGCTTCGGTGAGCTCGTTTGAATTCCACACTTCTAATTGCCACTATACTTAATCTCCACTGCTTACAACTCCGTGGCACCAGAAGATAAGGTGCTTACACTAAAAACATTAAACTTGGGTTAAGAAAATACTGTTTCGAAGCTTTGATGCACCACAGATAGCTACGAGATGATCGGACGATTCAATAGGAGCATTGTGCTTAAGCTCCGGTGCACACCGAAGGGCTTTGGTGAATGTAAAGACGCTCCACTAAGCCTTTCTCTTAAACCTTTTTTAAGTGGCTAACTTCAATAGGTCTTTCATGGGACTACCATCAACTTCAGCACTGAGTTAGCATTTTTAAAATAGTTTCCAAAGATTTTCACTTGTGCCTGACCATGCCACTCAATATTCTAAAACATTATATTGTTAGATCTCACCTAGTGGCACTAGATAACTGTATTAACCAAAGATTTCATTCTATTTATAGTATGACTATCTATTCTAAACTCGACCAGTTCACTTCTCCAATCACCTTAGGCCGATGAAAAACAAACTCTATGATATGCCTTTGTCTTTGGGTTTTGCTTTCATCTCCATCCAACCATCATTGGTCCATGTCATCTCCTCTCTAGGACTAACACACGCTTGTGAACAAACCAAACTTTTCATCTTAGATGAAACATGTTAGACAACTCCAACGGTTTTACAATTGAGCTAGGCATTTTTGTTTTTTGGAAAAAAAAAGCCCAAAAGGTACTCTCCAACGGTTTGGCAAATTTGGCAACTTAGCAAATGGAGGGTCAAACTGTGCATATATGCAAAAGTCCGTGAGACTCCTCCTGCGCATTAGTGTTTTTGCACGATGGAGCATTAGTGTTTTTGCACGATGGAGAGACTCCTCCTGCGCGCGTATCCTTCTCCCGCACGCCTACTCCTTCTCCCGCGCACCGCCATCAGAGTTCCCGCATGATTGCTCTGTGGCGTCGTCATCTTCCATCGGAATTCTAGTTGCCGGCTTGGTGGAGTCTCCAGCGACCTAGAATCCATCGGTGCCGTGTCTGCTAGCTAGCCTAGACGTGCCTCCCTAGGAGGACTTGCTGGCCGGCTGGATGCAATCGCCGACGACTAGACGAACTGGCGAAGGAAAACAAAAACCGTGCGAATTGGCGGTGACGCATGAGGAAAAAAGCGCGAGCCACGAGTGGATCCATAATTCTATTTTTTACAAAAGAATTATGAGGAACGGTTGGAGATGAACTCTTTTTAGCTTTGCCATTTTCATTTGTGAGTTGGCAAACTCCATATTTTGCCAAATAAAAAATACAAAACCATTAGAGTTGCTCTTAGTCTACTAATGCTGGCACTCAAAATCAAACCAAGACTTTCACTGATTTTATCAATCTCTCAAGATTGTTGACTCAATCTCAATCTTCCAAAGGTACTCATTTGGTTAGATATAGGTATGTTCATGCCTTTACAAGGGGTGAGTGTATGTGCATACAAATCATATTTTTTTAATAATAATAATAATAATAATAATAATAATAATAATAATAATAATAATAATAATAATAATAATAATAATAATAATAATAATAATAATAATAATAATAATAATAATAATAATAATAATAATAATAATAATAATAATAATAATAATAATAATAATAATAATAATAATAATAATAATAATAATAATAATAATAATAATAATAATAATAATAATGCTTCGCTTTAGAGAGAACAAATTAAAATGTAGTTATCCCTTCACTTAAAATAAAATGCACTCATGCTAGAATTTGTAAAGACTTTGATTGCTCGTGATGTTGTTGAGCCTATGCTTCCACTAACAAGACCACAGAACCAGGATTACATAAAAAGATGCACTCATGCCAATTTGGGAGAAGAAATGTGGAAGGTGGAACCACAACCATTCTCCCTAAACAAGAGGGGAAATTAATTTTTTGTCATCGTTGCTAGAGGCACTCGTCTAGTTGCTAACCTTAGTTTGGCAATTATATATATTCCACATGAACAGATATCGGTGCATCATTTTTGCCACTTTTGGTGTCATGGTAGTCCAAATCACCTTGCCTGCGATGATCAGAAAGGGGAAAAAATGTTGTTGCCCCTATCAAGAGTCAAACATAGGGGCATGTTAAATTAAATCCCTAGGAGAGATTGAGACTCTCGACCGACAGCCCCCCCAACTGATCCCACCACGATTACTCGAAATCTCAGGGGCTATACCCATTGGGTACAGGACAAAAGTTGGGTAGAGCCCAAGCACGCCCACGCCCTCTGCTCAGGGCTTAGGGGCTCGCCAAGGCCATGAGCTCCTAACCAACAGTAGCCCGAGCCTAACTCTAGCTCGACCCCATCCCAAGCTATCGCTTGACCTAGCACCCGATGCCCCAAGCATTGGCCAACCCGTCGAGGTTCCAAGACCTCGGTAGGCTCGGGTGCTCCCCGGTGGCAACCCATTCAAATGGGTGCAAAGTGTTGTCGGCCGCTCCCTCGATAGGGTCACACAGATGGCATGACACAATAGGACAAAACGCTCCATTGGCTCTACGGCTGCTGGCTCTCCGGCCCACCAGTCACCCCCAAGCCAATGTGTCTTCACCACCAAGAAAGCCTTGAGAAGGCTCACCAAATGGAGGCTAAACCGCAAGACAGCCCTTGACAGTCAAGTGTTAGGGGACTTAGCGATGTTAGGTGGCACCCATAGCTCCCTCGACTCCACAACAATGCTGAGGACCATCCATGCCAAAGTAGCACCCTCCTCGACCTCGATGCACGAAGACCACATACCATAGCCCCGGAACCATCTTGTACCTAACCTTCCTTAGAACATAAGGGGAAGGATGGATCCTAGAGATGGGGCCTGAGCGATCCAAGTTCAGTCAAACACCAAGAAACCGATAGGAATAGTGGAGTGTTCCTCCCATGATGACCCCATAAGAGAGAAGAGTGTTTCCCTTACTTGCTAGGGAAAAGACTCATCTTCGATGAGATATTGGATAGCATCGAGCAATCCTCTACCAAACTCTCATACTCCTTCATTGTAACCCCCTATTTTGGCGCTCTTGAGTACAAAGAACTACCCACTGCTAGACATAGGGCCTCAACAACCTGAACTAGGATACATTGTCGTGTCTTCTCTTGTGTCCTTGAGTACCTGTGATCCACTGGAGACCCACACTTCTGACATCCGATGAACAATGATGCTTGCCATGAGAATGACCCTGTGACACTTACCACTTTATCTATCACCCTGTTGCCTCACTCAATTCATTCCATTCATTCCACACATGGCAATTCACACCTGCTCACCATGTCTAAGTGGGGAAGCTTGGCTACTTCAGCTGGTGGTAGTGGAGCATCCAGGATGCTTTAGTGAGTCCCCTCAGAGTCAAGCTTGAGGTCGGGTCTAGAAGAGTATGCACTTGGGGAGGAAATTGGGCTCCCCTTGATCCCGTGCCTAGCAAGGGTGACAGAGTGTCGCTCAGGGAAGGAGACAACCAAGAATCAACGAAATGTGTACTTCGAATGTCCACGGAATAGGGTGAGCATGGGTTGTATGATTCTTTTGAGCACTTCCACATCGTTGTCTGATTCTTTTGAGCACTTCCACATCTCTAGGTAAGCTAGGGTTAATGCATTTTCCTTGTTTGTTGTTGCAGTTTCCTAAACTGTGTGGGTTCTATAGATTTCAATAGCAGTATTTGGATAAACTAAAGGAGTTAAGCAGTTGAAAGCCCTAGTTTTGTAACGTTTCGCCTCCACGAGACTAGGTCCACTTACATCTGGCAGTTTTTCTAGGATATAATCAGTCCTCACACACCAACACCGATCTTTTATGCACACTTTGTCCTCACTCATGTGCACTCAGGAAGTACTTTCTGGTTGGTCACCCATCACTAAATTTCTCCAGGCCAAGCACGCTTAAATTTAGAGTTCTTTGGAGATGGACTTCTAGAAAAGAAATTGTATCTTATTGGTATGAGTATCCTATTAATCCTATTAAGCCCTGGGCTGGGATGTTATATCCTCACCCCCTTAAGAGACCAACATCGTCATCAGTCAACCCCAAGCCAGGAACATTCCCCCTTGGCCATGTCCGTGTGTCTAGTGCCAGCACATGTGCCATGCTATGTGACCACTCTTCCACACTAGCCATGTGCACGATGCCTACGCAACTACGACACACGCGCCCGTGAAACTGCGAGGGCTGGCTCTGATACCATTCTATAATGTCTCGCCTCTACGAGGTTGGGTCTGCTTACATCTGATAGCTTTTCTAGGACATAATCATCCCTCATAGACCAACACCAGTTTTTTCTGTACACTTTGTCTTCACTCATGTGCACCCGAGAAGTACTTCCCGGTTAGTCACACATCCCTAAATTTCTCTAGGCCAAGCACGCTTAACTTTAGAGTTCTTTGGAGATGGGCTTCCGAAAAAGAAGTTGCAACTTGTTGGTATGAGTATCCTATTAATACTATTAAGCCCTAAACCAGAATGTTATAAATTTGGTTTTGGATAATTGATGAAGCCTAGGGAGTAATCCTAATGCCAAGTGTGTAGACATGCAAGGATGGTCCCATACCAAGTGGTGGAGCTAGAGATTATTGTTGACGGTCCTTAAGTACCAAATATAATCATCAAATAAATAAAGAAAAGGATCCAAATGCAACCAACACCCAGACTTAGGGTTTTATCTGAAAGAATTCCACGAGTTTTGGTGTTTGTCTATTTCTGCAGGGGGTTTTTCAGGAAATATGGAGGAAAGGCCCACACGTCGGGTTTACATAGAGATATTAACGTGCCGCGCAATTTTCTATCATCTAGAAGACTCCAGAAGCCACGGGAACAAAGCGGAAGCCGAGAGGGCTCAGGGACAGGGCGCCCGCCCAAGTCCTTAGGGCTCCCGTCCACCTATTTCGACCAATCACGTTCAACTTCGCGGATTACGCTCCACCGACCTAAAGGATCAAGAATAACCGTTCAATCAATGTCGGTTTGATCCGACGGCCCAGATTCACTTGAAGAGACTATATAACCAGACCCCCTGGCCGCTGGAGGAGGCACCCCATGATCATTATTCATTATTCATAGACAGAGCAAAAGCTAGGGTTTGGAGATGAGAGCTCTCCTCTCTTCTCTAAACTAGAGTAGATCTAGATAGTAGCGAGATGGAGAGCGAGAGAGGATTGGAGGAGAGGCCGGCCTGTCGGTTCTTCCTCCGGTTGTACTTCGCCATGATCAAGCTCTAATCAAGTTTGCTCATGGGATGACTCTGGTAATCTACTTCTAATTTATTATGCAATTACTAATCATGTATGTTCTGGTTCACAACTCTTTTGAGTACTTTAATCTATAGGATGCTATAGGTGAGAGTTGTAGTATAGGTGTAAGAGTGGTGCTTAGACCTAGATTACTTGTGGATATCCTCTGTCTAGCTGGATCATGTGGTAGGCCGCGTAGGTGACAGTTATGTTGGTCCCCTGTAGTCCACCTCTTGTTAGCAGGACGGGTAGGGTTTATCAGCCTATGGATAAGCATCCTTTGTGGTGTATTCTTATCACGTGGTTCGTCCCAGACATAGACATACCCCTTTGAAGTAGAGAAACCATAGTTATCCTCTCTATTCTCCTACCATCGCCCATATACTAGATTGCTCTACTCTCTATTCCCATATTATCACCCATTGTTATCTTATCTTTAATATTGTTCTTATTCAATTCTACCATCTTTCCTATTTACACCTACCTATCTATCTAGGTTAAGTTAGAGCGTAGATCAGTTCTCTCGTTTCCCTATGGATACGATAAAACTTTTAACCGGGTAAAAGCTACAACGGTATCCGTGCGCTTGCGGATTTGTCTGTGTGCGTATGAATACCATAGTACACTCTAGTGCCATGCTGGGGATGACAACCTAGTATTCAAGTGGTGTTAGCAAGTGTCAACAATTATCATAGATGATGGTGATGACCACAAAATGATCAAGTGCTCAACTTAAAAAGAAGAAAGAGAAAAATAAAACTCTATGGAGATCAAGGCAAAGATATTGCTTAGGGTTTTGATTTTGGGTGTGATCACACTTAGGATAGATAGTCATACTATAAAGAGAGGAATTCTTTTGTTAAGCAGTCTATCGAGTGCCACTAGATGGCATGGATCATGTGCATGCATTTAGAATCTAGTGTGCTAACATAACTCTTAAAAATATTTGTAAAAATATGCTAACACACATGCACAAGGTGGTACACTTGGTGGTTAGCATATTTGAGCAAGGGTTATTTACAAACTCTTTGCTCTAGTGAGTTTGTAAAAATGTTATTAGGCTATTCCGCCCCCTCTAGCTATATTAAGACCTTTCAGTAGTGTCACAATTCGCAAATTTCCTACACTAGAGATTGTTGAAGAAGCTGCATCATGAGTGGGTCCAACCTCTAGGAACACAGAAAGGGAAATGAAGGTGGAGGCAAAGATGGAGGATTTGTGGAAGTTCAACCTGTTAATGTTTGCTTTTGCAATTCTTCTTGGTTATGTGTTCATGTACCTTGCACATGGTTAAACAGTAACAGGTAGTTCAAAAAAGTACCCTGACACTCTTATCATGTTGAGTCTTAGCTCTAATAATCCATGGGCATCTACAGTATGCCCTAAACCTAGTTGGATCAATTCTCAGTGCCAAGCTCAAACCAATTCACTTTGACATGCTGTCTAACTAGCAACCTGAAGCCATGCATGGATAGTGTGTGCCAATAGACATATCAAGATAGTTCCTATCCCAATTGGAATAGTAGCTTCTCCATCTCTCTTTTCAAGCTCGCTGCTCATAGCAGGAATAGGAATTTTCTCTCTAGCAGCTTCCTCGCCCCTCTCATCAGCTACTTTGAATCCCATTGCCACATACACTTGTTCCTCATCAGCTATTGTGTTGGCCTCACCATCCTCATCTGCATCTAGTATTATGTCAATGTAGCACAATGTACTAAACTATCTCATCAACATGCTGTGGCGGAGAGGCACAAGTATCACTAGTTCCTTCTGTATTAGGTCTAATAGAAGAAGCATCCAAAATAGTGACACCAGACCTAGGAGGAATACTAGTGTTGCTAACCTTAGATGCCACTGAACTACCATTTCTCTCATATCCATCTTTGGCAACAACCTCTACAACAATGTGAGGCACCCTTTCATCCCATTTGTCCTTCATCATTACCTGCCATTGATCATTCCTTCTAATTTTTCATTTAGAGCCAGTATCAGCGTCCAAAATCCAAATTGACAATGTCTGGCTAGGTCCCTAGATAATCTTTGTAGCAGCATCATCATAAAACTGAGTTGGACTGTACTAAGGGTTCTTATCTAGGCATAACTCATACTCTTGCTCAGCCATTTCTACCACACCACCATACTGAACATTAGAACTATACTTAGCAACCTTAAGATCTACTCTAAACGCATTGCCAGGTTCAATCCTAGAATGAATGTAAACATTCCATAGTTAGACATACACCTAGCCCATGCAATCTGTTACCCGTACTGGTGAGAACTTGACTTACCAAGGGGGGCAACCACTAGGATCCATGCTCATAGGTCCAGATCGAGCGCGTACTACATCAGCCGACTACAAATGAACAACAAACAGATGAGTTCAGGTTGAGAAAGTCAAATCCCCCAAATCCTCATAGAACCCTAACCCTAGTTTGCCAATGCTACATGCATAATACGTGGCAATGGCTTCACTAACCTTCCTTTCTTTGTGAGCGCCTGTGGGAACTACAGATCCGTTGGGTTGGAACGAGCACGGGGCACTGCCGTCACCAGAGGTCGGAGTCACCGTCGAAGTCACCGCGGAGTGAGAGGAGAAAGATGGAGAGAATGGGTGGAGAATGAATGGAATGAACTGAGCAAGGGGGCCAAGTGATATGATAAAGCGGCAGGGGCAGCAATGTCTTTTCCCTGCTCGATCCACGCTGCCGTGGTGATTTATACCGCCACCACACTAAAATGTCAAAAATAACACATAACTAACTATTTATGTGGCAATACGGAACTAAGGTTGACAAGAGAAGTGCCTCCAGCATCTATGGCAAAAATTAATTTTTCTCAAAAAAGGTGAAAATGCCTGCGTCTGTTTCGCTGTCTTCTCACTTTTGCTCTCAGCCCTATTCTCCTCTTCGCGGCCTTACAAACCTAGAATCGTCTAATATTGTTCGTACCTCCACAGGGATCCGTGCGGCACAAGTTTTTGGGATGGTTTCCTGGCACGGGTAGGCGCTTCCCTGCAGGAGCAGGACACAACCATAAGGTTTCCTTCTTGGTTCTATGTTTTCCTTTGGCGATTTGCACTTCCACGAGTTGTTGGTGTATGCTACCTTCTAGATTCTGATCTTAAGCATATTTCTGACTCCATTTGGCTGTGGTGCTCTTTATTATTTCGCGGAGAAGGTTTCCTCTTCGTTTGGACATGGTTTTTGGATTATGGCTGGATCCTTTCAGGTGGACAACTTGTATTGTCATGATGCGATTCTGTTCTGACGAACTGCCTGCTTTTCTAATGCAGAATCTAGGTGTCTTATTCCCATCTGGGTTTTCGGATTTGGTTTGCGACTAAAGAGGTCGGACCAGATACTACCTGTTTTCATGTGTTGAACGCTCTTGCTTCTTGTCGATGTAACCTTTTCCTTTGGAAAATTTTGTGGTATCTCTGGATGCATTTTTCAGATGGTGCGTGGACTCTTTCGTTGATTTCAGCGCCTGTTCTGAGCAATGAAATAACATATGTGGTGTATCAGCAGATTGGTTGTTTTTAGAGAGAACATTGATTGGATTAGTTTCAAAGGAACCCGGTACTTCAATCCATTTCTTGAGATGACACAAAGCGGCTTGTTCTAGTAAGAAATTTCACATCTGGCACAGGTGAGGGAGAAATATCTGCTTCTCCCAGTACAAAAAGCCCTTTTGATTGTGTGCTACTTGACTTCTGTCTCATCATTTGTTTGTCCTCATTAGCAATTATTAATATGAGCCAGCACTTGAGACAAGGCGTTGAGTTTGTTTTTGCTTTCATGCTCTGGAAATTTTATTGTATGGACTGCTCACATAAGAATCTTTTGCTCATTTCTATCCATGCACATGCTCATCCAGTTCGTTCTTGCATGGGGGAAGAAATTCATTAGATCTGTGAGATAGGCTCCCACTAATTTGCATAAAGTAGCATGTCTAGTGGCTTATGTTATGATAGTCCATAAGGCTTTTTTGTTTCCATGATTAGTTGGGTACAAATTTCATAGATTTGGAGAATATGAGCTACATTTTTCAGATGGAGCTTTCTTTCTACAACTTTATTGCTCAACTTACCTGGATTGGTTTCTGAACCAGTATTTAAGTTGAGCATAATTGCTTTAGGCGATTCTTCCCCCTTCCCACTTCAAAGTGCTTCATAGTAAAAACTTGTTTCCATTCTGAAGTATTTTTGGATATGATGATTGATACCTTGACACCTTCTATTTTGATTAGAGGAGCAACCTTGTATGCATTTGTAGATTGTGATCTATTTTTCTGCTCATATTAAGTTCCATCACATCTTAGTTATACAGTTTTTCTTGAGCAAATGAGGTCAGTTGAATAGTTTCGTTTCATCTTTTATAAAGCTTTGTTTCCTATCTGTTTATATGCTCTTTGTTATGGTTGGAGTAATGTTAGTTAATAGTTGAATTTAGCATGATTGCAGTATACATTGGCTTTTTGTGTTGTATTCATCATACCAGTTTACTTAACAATTCTTTGATGTCGTGCAAATTTAGTGGCTTTGGAATGATAGTGGTAGTTTTTGTAAAGTATGACCCTGTCAAATGTGACCTTGCACAAATATGTTCATTTCTACCAACATTTTCATACATTCAGAAGATTGATAGCTGTTCTATTACTGACAAGTATTATTTTTTGTGGTTATATACATAATTACAATATAACACCTTTTCTTAGTTTCTGTGTATATTCTATCAAGTGGAAGTATTTTCTTTAAATTGAACTGCACAGTTTTCCTTTTGATATGTTATTTCTGTGGGGCCTCTTCAAATAGTAATTGTTGGTTACAACATAGAAAACCTGAAAAACAAGAAACTCTATAGAAGTTATGATGGCGAGATGTTGCTAAAATCTACCATCTTGTTAATTTGAATAGAGTGGGGTGGCCTAAGTTCATAATGGCTTTGCTTTTCCTTAAGATCTCTACTCAGTTATTTTTTGTGCCTTCTCTCTTTCCTAACCTGTGGACTGTGCTAAGCTACTGCTTACTGCAGGAAACTGTGCACATAAATTGACCTGTATGTTACTTCCTAACAGAGCTTAGCTACAATTTAGGTGCAAATAATTGGAATAGATCTGCAAAAAAAGTGAGCTCTACACTCTGTAGCATGTAGGGCAGTATGATTTATGGTGAACTGCGTATAAGCATTCTTATGCTTTACTTGTAACTGATTGCATCCCTACTGTAGTACCTGCTTTTACCGCTTAGGTTAATAACTTGTTGGTCTTTCTGTTTGTGCAGACATTATTTCATCATTAGCTTCATATCTACAATTATGAACGTGTGGTTTTTGAATTTTCATCATGTTCAGACGAACAATTGGTGATTAAATGGTGAATCATGTCTAAACTAGCTGCTAGATAAGCAATTTGCTGCAAGTCAATGAACAATATTGCTTTGCTTGCAGTTCATAGGTTTTTACTATCACAATGTGAAAACTACTTGTAAGCCAAACACAGTTCAGGCTTCACATCCTGTGATCATTGGTGATGTAAGTCATGATTACATTTCACAGGGCATTCTGATCTTTATCTATGTACAGTTTCTCCTCTACTATTTCGTGTTTATTTGGGTTGTTTTCTGATGACGGTTAGAGCAACATGCAAAATGGTTTAATCCCTACTTTGCACGAATGTCTTTTTTTCTTTTTCATTATAGTATTCCAGTCCATTGCTTAAGCCTTCACCGTTCTGTTGTAAATTGAAACAAAGAATGCGGCACTCTCCTGCTTTTTATATATCGTAGAGCTCGTCTCCTGTTTTCACTTTTCAGACCTCTGCATTCCTACTGGTCCATTTGTTTCTTCAACGGATTGCTTCACAGTTTGATTGCAGTCGTGATGAGTTGCAATTCCGTTCAGTCAGCTGCTCTATTTTTATGTGCATTCATTGTCATGACGAATGATTGCTGCATTAAAATGGTGAAAGATAAACTTAGTATTTTACAAACGTGATCTTTTTCCTTTTATTATGCATATAGAAGCTGAGACCACACTAACAAAAAGCTAGAGAAAGAAACACACATCTACAAGCTTTACTTGGTCAGCATTCTGAATTACAATTCTACTAAAAAAAATTCAAGTGACCCAAAACAAAAAGATACTTAGCCTACAGATACCTAAATCCAGAACCAATATTAGCAATGGATTGTACAACAGACAATTATCTTATGTTGTGTATACATGTTCATGCAGTGTTTACATGGCATCAGCTTGGTCACCAACGGGCATGGCATCAATGTAGTTTGCTTGATGCTGGTTACCAGCATACAAGTTCCTTCGCCCACGATTGTGCCCATCTGCTCCCACCAAAAGAAAGGGACGTCAAAAGCCTAGCAGGAATCAACAAGATTCTCATATGTAAAATGTTGACCTCATGGCACTATCATGACCTGTACAGTATGGACGTAAAATAAGAGGATGTGGGCATGTGGCCATGCAAAACAGGGATGTGCATTTCATTAAGGTTGTATAAAATTACGAGAGCAAATGTCCATTGCGTTACAATACTGTGTAATATACAGCATGCAGAGAAGTATTGTACAACAACTGTATGTCTGAAACCAGTCCCCTTGTTTGGGGCAACTATCCATCCTAAACTGGAAGCAGAAATGAATGTTTCCTGCAGCATCGTGCAAAGTTCCATAAACCTATGGTTAAGGAACAAATGGATTAGTATTTACCACTTTCACCATCTGATGCCTCAGCAAGCCTTGCTATCGCGTCAATCAACGACTGTTCTTGCTCCTGCAGGCATTGACAGTTAAGACTAAATGAATGCTTGTTGATAAGTTAACTCGTGCATTCTGGTTTACCTTCAGTGCTTTCTTTGCCTTTTCTACTTCCTGTGGATCAGGATTGCTAATGCTGAAAACTTTCTCCACCTACATGAGCAGATATAGCAAAAGAAAAGTAAAATGAAGTGCACAAGATCTGCAGTTCATTGTAATTATAAATATTCAGAGTTCACTCAAACCAACCTCTTTTATTAGGCTCTCAGTATGAAGGATATCAATGTCATCGGAACTTCTCTTGCCAACACCGTTTTGTGGAGGTGGAAAATCTTTCTTAGACATGTTCTTCTGTAATCCTCTTCCTCTTCCAGAACCTGGCATGGGCCCACCGCGACCTGTTGGCTTCCTAACCCCACTAGTTGGGGCACCTCGGCTGCGCAGATATGTCACAGGGTCTATCCCAGAGTCATCCTCTTGCCATCTTATGTCTTCAGGTCCCATCTGTACTCAAGCAATTTTCACCACAGTTCCATCAAATTAAAGGTTTTGGTGGGCAGTAAGATATACTTCTGAACACAAAAGTGTGGACACTGAATGCATGGCCTGATAATGCATTTGAAATAAATGAACAAGGTAAGAGAGATCAATGTTTGCTTATTGTCTTCTAATGTTATGTCAAGCATGACAGACTTAAGAGCATCAGCAAATACTATTAATGAACTGAATAGAATTTCTATTGTCTTATTTATTACTAAATTATGAGAAAATTAATAAACTGAATAGAAATCAGCCAATCACTACTAATCCAAACCAGATAGCTGTTATGACCGGCATCCAATACCAGCGCCGCAGGCCCAATGGTGGCTAAGGGGTGCTGGCGGCTGCTGGGGTCAAGGCCCATATTTATTATATTTATTAGAGATAAATTAGATTAATTTTCATATTATATTCCAGAGACCTATATATATATTGTAAGAACTATTCAGAGAGCCGCCAGGGAGCCGGGAGAAACCCTAGCCGCCTTTGCCCTAACTGCTCCAGCCAACAGAACGGCGCCCACGCGCCGTTGCCGAGGTCTCAGGCCTCGCCCTCCAATCTTCCACCCCTACAACCTACGCAGCAACTCCGGTAGGGCTCCTAGTCCTATCAACCTGGTATCAGAGACCTTGTCGATCATGGAGCAGCCGCCCGCTGCCGCCGCCGGCGCGACGGAATCGCTGATTTCCCCAACTTCCAGTGCGCCTCCAGCAACCTCGGGTGCGCTGCTGCCTTCCTCGTCCCAGCCGCTGTCGGGCTCTGTCCGTCCGCGGCCGGTCCTCACGCCGGAGGAGGTCACGGCCTCCATTGTCCACCTCAGCCACAGCGTCAAGGAGCTGCAGGACATGATGAAGGCGTTCCTCAGCGTCCAGCAGGGGGCGCCAGCACACCAGTCGCCCAACCCGCCACCTACGTTGCCGTCATCGTCGGTTCCGCTCATCACCTACCCGTACGGGATGCCCTCCGATCCCATGCCATCGGCGGCAACCTCTGCCCAGCCGGTGGGGACTCAAGTACCGCTCCACCTGCTGCAGTTTCCGCCGTCTCCTTCGCCAATCCCGACGTGGGCGTATGGTTCGTCGGCGGCGCCCTATCCCGGAGCCGCGCCGGTCTACTCCTCGTCCCCGCTGTGGACAGCCATCCCACCGGCGCCCTCGACGGGCAGTCCCGTCGACCATGGGGGACCCTATGCATCGGGCACCCTGTACGGCGGCGTGGATGGACTGCTGTTCCACGCCACCAGCGCCGGCTCGACAGCTGCTGCGACAGCGGCGCCCGCACGTCCTGGTTTGTCCCTGGGTACCGACCAGGGAGCCCACTACGAGCACTACCCGCTGGGACGCGGGAGCAGCCTCGATCGGCTGCCTCACAAGACTCACCGCCTGGACTTCGAGACATATGATGGTTCTGAGGATCCCCTGAATTGGCTCAATCACTGCGAGCAGTTTTTCAGGGGACAACGCTGGCCGGCCTCTGACAGAACATGGATGGCGTCCTATCACCTCCGCGGGCTGGCTCAGACGTGGTACTACGCCCTCGAGCAGGACGAGGGCATGCCGTCGTGGGAGCGCTTCGTCGACCTGTGCCGTCAGCGCTTCGGTCCTCCTATTCGCGGCACCAGAGCGGCGGAGTTGGGGCGCCTGCCGTGGCACTCTACCGTCCAGGAGTTCGCCGACCAGTTCCAGGCGGTGTCCTGCCACGCCCAAGGCCTCTCCACCAAGCTAAAGGCAGACCTCTTTGTTGGTGGCCTCCCTGAGTACATCCGGGTCGACGTGGAGATGCGCGAACCGCCCGACGTCCAGACGGCCATCTACTTGGCGCGGGCGTTCGAGCGCCGGGCGGCGGCCATGCAGACTGCGCCACCACCGCGAGCCGCGCGACCTCCACCACGCGCTGGCCTGCCTCCGCGCGCCCCGCTTCCACCACCTGGGGCTCCAGCGCCGGGAGCTGCTACAAACGCAGGAGCCCAGGGGACGCCACCGGCTCGCCAGTTCCGCCGCCTGTCTCCGGCCGAACAAGCGGAACGCCGCCGCCAGGGGCTGTGTTTCAACTGTGATGAACCTTATGTCCGGGGACACGTGTGCCCTCGGCTGTTCTACTTGGAGTCCGCCGACTATGTCGAGGAGGAGGAACAGGAAGCGGCTGCGGCAGACTTCGACGCCGCAGCTTACCCGGAGGAGCCTGCCGACAGCCATGCTAACGCACTCGTCGTGTCTCTCCATGCTGTTGCAGGAATTCGCCCGCCCAACGCCATGCTCCTTCCCGTTACCATCAAGGGCGAGCGCTTCCTCGCCCTACTCGACTCCGGCTCCACGCACACGTTCATCAAGGGAGCCGCGATGCGTCGCCTCGGGTTGGCCCCTGCGGGTGGCGAGCACCTGCGGGTTCAGGTGGCCAACGGGGACCACATGACGTGCGAAGGTGTCGCACAGAACGTGCCCATCCGCATCGGCAAGGAGGACTTCACTGTCACAGGGGTGGGCATCGACTTGGGAGCCTTCGACGTCATCCTAGGCTTCGACTTCATTCGCGCGCTAGGGCCGGTGCTGTGGGACTGCGACGCCCTCACCATGGAGTTCACGCGCGCGGGACGCCGCGTCACCTGGCAAGGCGTGCCAGGTCCTCAGGCCGCTGCTCCGCAGCAGGGGGTGGCTGCGGTCAGAGCAGATCCGCAGCTACCCCTCCTGGACCGTCTTCTGGAGCAGCACGCCCACATCTTCGACGAGCCCAAGGGGCTGCCGCCAGCTCGCCCCTACGATCACCGCATCCATCTGCTGCCCGGTACAGCCCCCGTCGCGGTGCGCCCATATCGGACCCGC